>NW_027274839.1:0-79192 GCF_030028105.1 Mobula birostris
AGTTACGCAGTGACCCTCACCCTGAATAAACAGTGACTCTGCACAGTTACACAGAGATCTCACCCTGAATAAACAGTGACTCTGTACAGTTACACAGTGAGTGACCCTCACCCTGAATAAACAGTGACTCTGTACAGTTACACAGCAACCCTCACACTGAATAAACAGTGACTCTGTACAGTTACATACTGAGTGACCCTCACCCTGAATAAACAGTGACTCTGACTGTTACACAGTGACCCTCACCCCGAATAAACAGTGACTCTGTACAGTTACACAGTGAGTGACCCTCACCCTGAACAAACAGTGACTCTGAACAGTTACACAATCACCCTCACCCTGAATAAACAGTGACTCTGTACAGTTACACAGTGATCCTCACCCTGAATAAACAGTGACTCTGTACAGTTATAAAGTGACCCTCACCCTGAATAAACAGTGACTCTGTACAGTTACACAGTGATCTCACCCTGAATAAACAGTGACTCTGTACAGTTACACAGTGATCTCACCCTGAATAAACAGTAACTCTGTACAGTTACACAGTGACCCTCACTCTGAATAAACAGTGACTCTGTACAGTTTCACAGTGAGTGACCCTCACTCGGAATAAACAGTGACTCTGTACAGTTACACAGTGACCCTCACCCTGGATAAACAGTGACTCTGTACAGTTACCTGGTGAGTGATTCTCACCCTGAATAAACAGTGACTCTGTACAGTTACACAGTGGGTGATCCTCACCCTGAATGAACAGTGACTCTGTACAGTTACACAGTGACCCTCAACCTGAATAATCAGTGTCTCTGTACAGTTACATGGTGAGTGATTCTCACCCTGAATAAACAGTGACTCTGTACAGTTACACAGTGACCCTCACCATGCATAAACAGTGACTCTGCACAGTTACACAGTGAGTGACCTTAACCCTGAATAAACAGTAACTCTGTACAGTTACACAGTGACCCTCACCATGAATAAACAGTGACCCTGTACAGTTACACACTGAGAGACCCTCATTCTGAATAAACAGTGACTCTGCACAGTTACACAGTGAGTGACCTTCACCCTGAATAAACAGTGACTCTGTACAGTTACACAGTGACCCTCACTCTGAATAAACAGTGACTCTGTACAGTTACAAAGTGCGTGACACTCACCCTGAATAAACAGTGACTCCATACAGTTACACAGCGACCCTCACCCTGAATAAACAGTGACTCTGTAGAGTTACACAGTGAGTGACACTCACCCTGAATAAACAGTGACTCCGTACAGTTACACAGCGACCCTCACCCTGAATAAGCAGTGACTCTGTACAGTTACACAGTGAGTGACCCTCACCCTGAATAAAAACTGATTCTGTACAGTTACACGGTGACCCTCACTCTGAATAAACAGTGATTCTGTACAGTTACACAGTGAGCGACCCTCACCCTAAATAAACAGGGACTCTGTACAGTTACGCAGTGACCCTCACCCTGAATAAACAGTGACTCTGCACAGTTACACAGAGATCTCACCCTGAATAAACAGTGACTCTGTACAGTTACACAGTGAGTGACCCTCACCCTGAATAAACAGTGACTCTGTACAGTTACACAGCAACCCTCACACTGAATAAACAGTGACTCTGTACAGTTACATACTGAGTGACCCTCACTCTGAATAAACAGTGACTCTGACTGTTACACAGTGACCCTCACCCCGAATAAACAGTGACTCTGTACAGTTACACAGTGAGTGACCCTCACCCTGAACAAACAGTGACTCTGAACAGTTACACAATCACCCTCACCCTGAATAAACAGTGACTCTGTACAGTTACACAGTGATCCTCACCCTGAATAAACAGTGACTCTGTACAGTTATAAAGTGACCCTCACCCTGAATAAACAGTGACTCTGTACAGTTACACAGTGATCTCACCCTGAATAAACAGTGACTCTGTACAGTTACACAGTGATCTCACCCTGAATAAACAGTAACTCTGTACAGTTACACAGTGACCCTCACTCTGAATAAACAGTGACTCTGTACAGTTTTCACAGTGAGTGACCCTCACTCGGAATAAACAGTGACTCTGTACAGTTACACAGTGATCTCACCCTGAATAAACAGTGAGTCTGTACAGTTACACAGTGACGCTCACTCTGAATAAACAGTGACTATGTACAGTTACACAGTGACCCTCACTCTGAATAAACAGTGACTCTGTACAGTTACACAGTGAGCGACCCTCACCCTAAATAAACAGAGACTCCGTACAGTTACGCAGTGACCCTCACCCTGAATAAACAGTGACTCTGTACAGTTACACAGTGAGTGACCCTCACCTTGAATAAACAGTGACTCTGTACATTTAGACAGTGAGTGACCCTCATTCTGAATAAACAATGACTCTGTACAGTTACACAGTGACCCTCACCCTGAATAAACAGTGACTCTGTACAGTTACACAGTGAGTGACCCTCACCCTGAATAAACAGTGACTCTGTACAGTTACACAGTGCCTCTCACCCTGAATAAACAGTGACTCTGTACAGTTACACAGTGAGTGACCCTCACCCTGAATAAACAGTGACTCTGTACAGTTACACAGTGATCTCACCCTGAATAAACAGTGACTCTGTACAGTTACACAGTGAGTGACCCTCACCCTGAATAAACAGTGACTCTGTACAGTTAGACAATGACACTCACCCTGAATAAACAGTGACTCTGTACAGTTACACAGTGAGTGACCCTCACCCTGAATAAACAGTGTCTCTGTACAGTTACACAGAGATCTCACCCTGAATAAACAGTGACTCTGTACAGTTACAGTGACCCTCACTCTGAATAAACAGTGACTCTGTACAGTAACACAGTGATCTCACCCTGAATAAACAGTGACTCTGTACAGTTACACAGTGAGTGACCCTCACCCTGAATAAACAGTGACTCTGTACAGTTACACAATGACCCTCACCCTGAATAAACAGTGACTCTGTACAGTTACACAGTGACCCTCACTCTGAATAAACAGTGACTCTGTACAGTTTCACAGTGAGTGACCCTCACTCTGAATAAACAGTGACTCTGTACAGTTACAACAGTGATCTCACCCTGAATAAACAGTGAGTCTGTACAGTTACACAGTGACGCTCACTCTGAATAAACAGTGAGTCTGTACAGTTACACAGTGACCCTCACTCTGAATAAACAGTGACTCTGTACAGTTACACAGTGAGCGACCCTCACCCTAAATAAACAGAGACTCCGTACAGTTACGCAGTGACCCTCACCCTGAATAAACAGTGAGTCTGCACAGTTACACAGTGAGTGACCCTCACCTTGAATAAACAGTGACTCTGTACATTTAGACAGTGAGTGATCCTCATTCTGAATAAACAATGACTCTGTACAGTTACACAGTGACCCTCACCCTGAATAAACAGTGACTCTGTAGAGTTACACAGTGATCTCACCCTGAATAAACAGTGACTCTGTACAGTTATACAGTGACCCTCACCCTGAATAAACAGTGACTCTGTACAGTTACACAGTGATCTCACACTGAATAAACAGTGACTCTGTATAGTTACAGTGACCTTCACTCTGAATAAACAGTGACTCTGTACAGTAACACAGTGATCTCACCCTGAATAAACTGTGACTCTGTACAGTTACACAGTGAGTGACCCTCACCCTGAATAAATAGTGACTCTGTACAGTTACACAATCACCCTCATCCTGAATAAACAGTGACTCTGTACAGTTACACAGTGATCTCACCCTGAATAAACAGTGTCTCTGTACAGTTATACAGTGACCCTCACCCTGAATAAACAGTGACTCTGTACAGTTACACAGTGACTCTCACCCTGAATAAACAGTGACTCTGTACAGTTACACAGTGACCCTCACTCTGAATAAACAGTGACTCTGTACAGTTTCACAGTGAGCGACCCTAACCCTGAATAAATAGTGACTCTGTACAGTTATATAGTGACCTTCACCCTGAATAAAGAGTGACTCTGTACAGTTACACAGTGAGTGACCCTCAACCTGAATAAACAGTGACTCTATACAGTTATGCAGTGTCCCTCACCCTGAATAAACAGTGACTCTCTACAGTTACACAGTGAGTGACCCTCACCCTGAATAAATAGAGATTCTGTACAGTTACACAGTGACCCTCACTTTGAATAAACAGTGACTCTGTACAGTTACACAGTGACCCTCACCCTGAATAAACAGGGACTCTGTACAGTTACGCAGTGACCCTCACCCTGAATGAACTGTGACTCTGTACAGTTACACAGTGAGTGACCCTCACCTTGAATAAACAGTGACTCTGTACATTTACACAGTGAGTGACCCTCATTCTGAATAATCAATGACTCTGTACAGTTACACAGTGACCCTCACCCTGAATAAACAGTGACACTGTACAGTTAAACAGTGAGTGACCCTCACCCTGAATAAACAGTGACTCTGTACAGTTACACAGTGAGTGACCCTCACCCTGAATAAACAGTGACACTGTACAGTTACACAGTGACCCTCACCCTGAATAAACAGTGACTCTGTACAGTTACACAGTGAGTGACACTCACTCTGAATAAACAGTGACTCTGTACAGTTACACAGTGAGTGACCCACACCCTGAATAACCAGTGACTCTGTACAGTTACAGTGAATGACCTTCACCCTGAATAAACAGTGACTCTGTACAGTTACACAGTGAGTGACCCTCACTCTGAATAAGCAGTGACTCTGTACAGTTACACAGTCACCCTCACCCTGAATAAACAGTGACTCTGTACAGTTACACAGTGACCTTCACCCTGAATAAACAGTGACTCTGTACAGTTACACAGTGAGTGACCTTCACCCTGAATAAACATTGACTCTGCACAGTTACACAGTGAGTGACTCTCACTCTGAGTAAACAGTGATTCTGCACAGTTACACGGTGACACTCACCCTGAATAAACAGTGACTCTGTACAGTTACGCTATGACCCTCACCCTGAATAAACAGTGACTCTGTACAGTTACACACTGAGTGACCCTCACCCTGAACAAACAGTGACTCTGTACAGTTACACGGTGACTCTCATCCGGAATAAACAGCGACTCTGTACAGTTACAGAGACCCTCACCCTGAATAAAAAGCGACTCTTTACAGTTACACAGTGAGAGACCCTCAGTCTGAATAAACAGTGTCTCTATACAGTTACACAGTGAGTGACCCTCACACTGAATGACCAGTGTCTCTGTACAGTTACAGTGAGTGACTTTCACCCTGAATAAATAGTGAACCTGTACAGTTACACAGTGAGTGACCATCAGCCTGAATAAACAGTGACTCTGTAAAGTTACACAGTTATCTTCACCCTGAATAAACAGTGACTCCGTACAGTTACACAGTGACCCTCACCCTGAATAAACAGTGACTCTGTACAGTTACACAGTGAGTGACCCTCATCCTGATTAAACAGTGACTCTGTACAGTTGCACAGTGACCCTCACCCTGAATAAACAGTGACTCTGTACAGTTACACACTGAGTGACCCTCACTCTGAATAAACAGTGACTCTGTACAGTTACACAGTGTTTGACACTCACCCTGAATAATCATTGACTCTGTACGGTTACACAGTGACCCTCACTCTGAATAAACAGTGACTCTGTACAGTTACACAGTGAGTGACCCTCACTCTGAATAAATAGTGACTCTGTACAGTTACACAGTGACCCTCACCCTGGATAAACAGTGACTCTGTACAGTTACCTGGTGAGTGATACTCACCCTGAATAAACAGTGACTCTGTACAGTTACACAGTGAGTGATCCTCACCCTGAATAAACAGTGACACTGTACAGTTAAACAGTGAGTGACCCTCACCCTGAATAAAGAGTGACTCTGTACAGTTACACAGTGAGTGACCCTCACCCTGAATAAACAGTGACAGTGTACAGTTACACAGTGACCCTCACCCTGAATAAACAGTGACTCTGTACAGTTACACAGTGACTGACACTCACTCTGAATAAACAGTGACTCTGTACAGTTACACAGTGAGTGACCCACACCCTGAATAACCAGTGACTCTGTACAGTTACAGTGAATGACCTTCACCCTGAATAAACAGTGAATCTGTACAGTTACACAGTGAGTGACCCTCACTCTGAATAAGCAGTGACTCTGTACAGTTACACAGTGACCCTCACCCTGAATAAACAGTGACTCTGTACAGTTACACAGTGAACTTCACCCTGAAAAAACAGTGACTCTGTACAGTTACACAGTGAGTGACCTTCACCCTGAATAAACAGTGACTCTGCACAGTTACACAGTGAGTGACTCTCACTCTGAGTAAACAGTGATTCTGCACAGTTACACGGTGACACTCACCCTGAATAAACAGTGACTCTGCACAGTTACGCTATGACCCTCACCCTGAATAAACAGTGACTCTGTACAGTTACACACTGAGTGACCCTCACCCTGAATAAACAGTGACTCTGTACAGTTACACGGTGACTCTCATCCGGAATAAACAGCGACTCTGTACAGTTACAGAGACCCTCACCCTGAATAAAAAGCGACTCTTTACAGTTACACAGTGAGAGACCCTCAGTCTGAATAAACAGTGTCTCTATACAGTTACACAGTGGGTGACCCTCACACTGAATGACCAGTGTCTCTGTACAGTTACAGTGAGTGACTTTCACCCTGAATAAATAGTGAACCTGTACAGTTACACAGTGGGTGACCATCAGCCTGAATAAACAGTGACTCTGTAAAGTTACACAGTTATCTTCACCCTGAATAAACAGTGACTCCGTACAGTTACACAGCGACCCTCACCCTGAATAAACAGTGACTCTGTACAGTTACACAGTGAGTGACCCTCATCCTGATTAAACAGTGACTCTGTACAGTTGCACAGTGACCCTCACCCTGAATAAACAGTGACTCTGTACAGTTGCACACTGAGTGACCCTCACTCTGAATAAACAGTGACTCTGTACAGTGACACAGTGTTTGACACTCACCCTGAATAATCATTGACTCTGTACGGTTACACAGTGACCCTCACTCTGAATAAACAGTGACTCTGTACAGTTACACAGTGAGTGACCCTCACTCTGAATAAATAGTGACTCTGTACAGTTACACAGTGACCCTCACCCTGGATAAACAGTGACTCTGTACAGTTACCTGGTGAGTGATTCTCACCCTGAATAAACAGTGACTCTGTACAGTTACACAGTGGGTGATCCTCACCCTGAATGAACAGTGACTCTGTACAGTTACACAGTGACCCTCAACCTGAATAATCAGTGTCTCTGTACAGTTACATGGTGAGTGATTCTCACCCTGAATAAACAGTGACTCTGTACAGTTACACAGTGACCCTCACCATGCATAAACAGTGACTCTGCACAGTTACACAGTGAGTGACCTTAACCCTGAATAAACAGTAACTCTGTACAGTTACACAGTGACCCTCACCCTGAATAAACAGTGACCCTGTACAGTTACACACTGAGAGACCCTCATTCTGAATAAACAGTGACTCTGCACAGTTACACAGTGAGTGACCTTCACCCTGAATAAACAGTGACTCTGTACAGTTACACAGTGACCCTCACTCTGAATAAACAGTGACTCTGTACAGTTACAAAGTGCGTGACACTCACCCTGAATAAACAGTGACTCCATACAGTTACACAGCGACCCTCACCCTGAATAAACAGTGACTCTGTAGAGTTACACAGTGAGTGACACTCACCCTGAATAAACAGTGACTCCGTACAGTTACACAGCGACCCTCACCCTGAATAAGCAGTGACTCTGTACAGTTACACAGTGAGTGACCCTCACCCTGAATAAAAACTGATTCTGTACAGTTACACGGTGACCCTCACTCTGAATAAACAGTGATTCTGTACAGTTACACAGTGAGCGACCCTCACCCTAAATAAACAGGGACTCTGTACAGTTACGCAGTGACCCTCACCCTGAATAAACAGTGACTCTGCACAGTTACACAGAGATCTCACCCTGAATAAACAGTGACTCTGTACAGTTACACAGTGAGTGACCCTCACCCTGAATAAACAGTGACTCTGTACAGTTACACAGCAACCCTCACACTGAATAAACAGTGACTCTGTACAGTTACATACTGAGTGACCCTCACCCTGAATAAACAGTGACTCTGACTGTTACACAGTGACCCTCACCCCGAATAAACAGTGACTCTGTACAGTTACACAGTGAGTGACCCTCACCCTGAACAAACAGTGACTCTGAACAGTTACACAATCACCCTCACCCTGAATAAACAGTGACTCTGTACAGTTACACAGTGATCCTCACCCTGAATAAACAGTGACTCTGTACAGTTATAAAGTGACCCTCACCCTGAATAAACAGTGACTCTGTACAGTTACACAGTGATCTCACCCTGAATAAACAGTGACTCTGTACAGTTACACAGTGATCTCACCCTGAATAAACAGTAACTCTGTACAGTTACACAGTGACCCTCACTCTGAATAAACAGTGACTCTGTACAGTTTCACAGTGAGTGACCCTCACTCGGAATAAACAGTGACTCTGTACAGTTACACAGTGACCCTCACCCTGGATAAACAGTGACTCTGTACAGTTACCTGGTGAGTGATTCTCACTCTGAATAAACAGTGACTCTGTACAGTTACACAGTGGGTGATCCTCACCCTGAATGAACAGTGACTCTGTACAGTTACACAGTGACCCTCAACCTGAATAATCAGTGTCTCTGTACAGTTACATGGTGAGTGATTCTCACCCTGAATAAACAGTGACTCTGTACAGTTACACAGTGACCCTCACCATGCATAAACAGTGACTCTGCACAGTTACACAGTGAGTGACCTTAACCCTGAATAAACAGTAACTCTGTACAGTTACACAGTGACCCTCACCCTGAATAAACAGTGACCCTGTACAGTTACACACTGAGAGACCCTCATTCTGAATAAACAGTGACTCTGCACAGTTACACAGTGAGTGACCTTCACCCTGAATAAACAGTGACTCTGTACAGTTACACAGTGACCCTCACTCTGAATAAACAGTGACTCTGTACAGTTACAAAGTGCGTGACACTCACCCTGAATAAACAGTGACTCCATACAGTTACACAGCGACCCTCACCCTGAATAAACAGTGACTCTGTAGAGTTACACAGTGAGTGACACTCACCCTGAATAAACAGTGACTCCGTACAGTTACACAGCGACCCTCACCCTGAATAAGCAGTGACTCTGTACAGTTACACAGTGAGTGACCCTCACCCTGAATAAAAACTGATTCTGTACAGTTACACGGTGACCCTCACTCTGAATAAACAGTGATTCTGTACAGTTACACAGTGAGCGACCCTCACCCTAAATAAACAGGGACTCTGTACAGTTACGCAGTGACCCTCACCCTGAATAAACAGTGACTCTGAACAGTTACACAATCACCCTCACCCTGAATAAACAGTGACTCTGTACAGTTACACAGTGATCCTCACCCTGAATAAACAGTGACTCTGTACAGTTATAAAGTGACCCTCACCCTGAATAAACAGTGACTCTGTACAGTTACACAGTGATCTCACCCTGAATAAACAGTGACTCTGTACAGTTACACAGTGATCTCACCCTGAATAAACAGTAACTCTGTACAGTTACACAGTGACCCTCACTCTGAATAAACAGTGACTCTGTACAGTTTCACAGTGAGTGACCCTCACTCGGAATAAACAGTGACTCTGTACAGTTACACAGTGATCTCACCCTGAATAAACAGTGAGTCTGTACAGTTACACAGTGACGCTCACTCTGAATAAACAGTGACTATGTACAGTTACACAGTGACCCTCACTCTGAATAAACAGTGACTCTGTACAGTTACACAGTGAGCGACCCTCACCCTAAATAAACAGAGACTCCGTACAGTTACGCAGTGACCCTCACCCTGAATAAACAGTGACTCTGTACAGTTACACAGTGAGTGACCCTCACCTTGAATAAACAGTGACTCTGTACATTTAGACAGTGAGTGACCCTCATTCTGAATAAACAATGACTCTGTACAGTTACACAGTGACCCTCACCCTGAATAAACAGTGACTCTGTACAGTTACACAGTGAGTGACCCTCACCCTGAATAAACAGTGACTCTGTACAGTTACACAGTGCCTCTCACCCTGAATAAACAGTGACTCTGTACAGTTACACAGTGAGTGACCCTCACCCTGAATAAACAGTGACTCTGTACAGTTACACAGTGATCTCACCCTGAATAAACAGTGACTCTGTACAGTTACACAGTGAGTGACCCTCACCCTGAATAAACAGTGACTCTGTACAGTTAGACAATGACACTCACCCTGAATAAACAGTGACTCTGTACAGTTACACAGTGAGTGACCCTCACCCTGAATAAACAGTGTCTCTGTACAGTTACACAGAGATCTCACCCTGAATAAACAGTGACTCTGTACAGTTACAGTGACCCTCACTCTGAATAAACAGTGACTCTGTACAGTAACACAGTGATCTCACCCTGAATAAACAGTGACTCTGTACAGTTACACAGTGAGTGACCCTCACCCTGAATAAACAGTGACTCTGTACAGTTACACAATGACCCTCACCCTGAATAAACAGTGACTCTGTACAGTTACACAGTGACCCTCACTCTGAATAAACAGTGACTCTGTACAGTTTCACAGTGAGTGACCCTCACTCTGAATAAACAGTGACTCTGTACAGTTACACAGTGATCTCACCCTGAATAAACAGTGAGTCTGTACAGTTACACAGTGACGCTCACTCTGAATAAACAGTGAGTCTGCACAGTTACACAGTGACCCTCACTCTGAATAAACAGTGACTCTGTACAGTTACACAGTGAGCGACCCTCACCCTAAATAAACAGAGACTCCGTACAGTTACGCAGTGACCCTCACCCTGAATAAACAGTGAGTCTGCACAGTTATACAGTGAGTGACCCTCACCTTGAATAAACAGTGACTCTGTACATTTAGACAGTGAGTGACCCTCATTCTGAATAAACAATGACTCTGTACAGTTACACAGTGACCCTCACCCTGAATAAACAGTGACTCTGTAAAGTTACACAGTGAGTGACCCTTACCCTGAATAAACAGTGACTCTGTACAGTTACACAGTGAGTGACCCTCACCCTGAATAAAAAGTGATTCCGTACAGTTACACGTTGACCCTCACTCTGAATAAACAGTGATTCTGTACAGTTACACAGTGAGTGACCCTCACTCTGAATAAACAGTGACTGTGTACAGTTACGCACTGACCCTCAGTTGGAATAAACAGTGACTCTGTACAGATACACAGTGAGTGACCCTCACCCTGAATAAACAGTGACTCTGTACAGTTACACAATGACCCTCACCCTGAATAAACAGTGACTCTGTACAGTTATACAGTGACCCTCACCCTGAATAAACAGTGACTCTGTACAGATATACAGTGACCCTCACCATGAATAAACAGTGACTCAGTACAGTTACACAGTGATCTCACCCGGAATAAACAGTGACTATGTACAGTTACACAGTGACCCTCACTCTGAATAAACAGTGACTCTGTACAGTTACACAGTGAGTGACCCTCACTCTGAATAAACAGTAACTCTGTACAGTTACACAGTGACCCTCACTCTGAATAAACAGTAACTCTGTAAAGTTACACAGTGAGTGACCCTCACCCTGAATAAACAGTGACTCTGTACAGTTACACAGTGAGTGACCCTCACCCTGAATAAAAAGTGATTCTGTACAGTTACACGGTGACCCTCACTCTGAATAAACAGTGATTCTGTACAGTTACACAGTGAGTGACCCTCACTCTGAATAAACAGTGACTGTGTACAGCTACGCACTGACCCTCACTCGGAATAAACAGTGACTCTGTACAGATACACAGTGAGTGACCCTCACCCTGAATAAACAGTGTCTCTGTACAGTTACACAATGACCCTCACCCTGAATAAACAGTGACTCTGTACAGTTATACAGTGACCCTCACACTGAATAAACAGTGACTCTGTACAGTTACACAGAGATCTCACCCTGAATAAACAGTGCTCTGTGCAGTTACACAGTGACCCTCACTCTGAATAAACAGAGACACTGTACAGTAATACACTGATCTCACCCTGAATAAACTGTGACTCTGTACAGTTACACAGTGAGTGACCCTCACCCTGAATAAACAGTGACTCAGTACACTTACACAGTGACCCTCACACTGAATAAACAGTGACTCTGTACAGTTACACAGTGAGTGGCCCTCACCCTGAATAAACAGTGACTCTGTACAGTTACACAATCACCCTCACCCTGAATAAACAGTGACTCTGTAGTTACACAGTGACCCTCACCCTGAATAAACAGTGACTCTGTACAGTTATACAGTGACACTCACCCTGAATAAACAGTGACTCTGTACAGTTACACAGTGACCCTCACTCTGAATAAACAGTGACTCCGTACAGTTACACAGTGAGTGACCCTCACCCTGAATAAACAGTGACTCTGTACAGTTACACAGTGACCATCACCCTGGATAAACAGTGACTCTGTAGAGTTACATGGTGAGTGATTCTCACCCTGAATAAACAGTGACTCTGTACAGTTACACAGTGAGTGACCCTCATTCTGAATAAACAATGACTCTGTACAGTTACACAGTGACCCTCACCCTGAGTAAACAGTGACACTGTACAGTTACACAGTGAGTGACCCTCACCCTGAATAAACAGTGACTCTGTACAGTTACACAGTGAGTGATCCTCACCCTGAATAAACAGTGACTCTGTACAGTTACACAGTGAGTGATTCTCACCCTGAATAAACAGTGACTCTGTACAGTTAAACAGTGAGTGATGCTCACCCTGAATAAACAGTGGCTCTGTACAGTTACACAGTGACCCTCAACCTGAATAATCAGTGTCTCTGTACAGTTACATGGTGAGTGATTCTCACCCTGAATAAACAGTGACTCTGTACAGTTACACAGTGACCCTCACCCTGAATAAACAGTGACTCTGTACAGTTACACAGTGAGTGAACCTCACCCTGAATACACAGGGACTCTGTACAGTTACACGGTGACTCTCACCCGGAATAAACAGTGTCTCTGTACAGTTACAGTGACCCTCACTCTGAATACAAAGTGACTCTGTACAGTTACACAATGAGTGACTCTCACCCTGAATAAACAGTGACTCTGTACAGTTACACAGTGACCCTCACTCTGAATAAACAGTGACTCTGTACAGTTACACAGTGAGTGACACTCACCCTGAATAAACAGTGACTCCGTACATTTACACAGCGACCCTCACCCTGAATAAACAGTGACTCTGTACAGTTACACAGTGAGTAACCCTCACCCTGAATAAACAGTGACTCTGTACAGTTACACAGTGATCCTCACCCTGAATAAACAGTGACTCTGTACAGTTACACAGTGATCTCACCCTGAATAAACAGTGACTCTGTACAGTTACACAGTGATCTCACCCTGAATAAATAGTGACTCTGTACAGTTACACAGTGACTCTCACCCTGAATAAACAGTGACTCTGCACAGTTACACAGTGAGTGACCCTCATTCTGAATAAACAATGACTCTGTACAGTTACACAGTGACCCTTACCCTGAATAAACAATGACTCTGTACAGTTACACAGTGAGTGACCCTCACGCTGAATAAACAGTGACACTCTACAGTTACCCAGTGAGTGACCCTCAACCTGAATAAACATTGACTCTGTACAGTTACACAGTGAGTGACCCTCACCCTGAATAAACAGTGACACTGTACAGTTACACAGTGAGTGACCCTCACCCTGAATAAACAGTGACTCTGTACAGTTACACAGTGCCTCTCACCCTGAATAAACAGTGACTCTGTACAGTTACACAGTGAGTGACCCTCACCCTGAATAAACAGTGACTCTGTACAGTTACACAGTCAGTGACACTCTGAATAAACAGTGACACTGCACAGTTACGCAGTGACCCGCACCCTGAATAAACAGTGACTCTGTACAGTTACACAGTGAGTGACCCTCACCCTGCATAAACAGTGACTCTGAACAGTTACACAGTGACCCTCACCCTGAATAAACAGGGGCTCTGTACAGCTACACAGTGACCCTCACCCTGAATAAACAGTGACTCTGTACAGTTACACAGTGACCCGCACTCTGAATAAACAGTGACTCTGTACAGTTACACAGTGAGTGACCCTCACCCTGAATAAACATTGACTCTGTACAGTTACACAGTGAGTGACCCTCACTCTGAATAAACAGTGACTCTGTACAGTTACACAGTGAGTGACTCTCACCCTGAATAAACATTGACTCTGTACAGTTAGACGTTGACCCGCACTCTGAATAAACTGTGACTCTGTACAGTTACAGACTGAGTGAACCTCACCCTGAATAAACAGGGCTCTGTATAGTTACACAATGAACCTCACGCTGAACAAACAGTGACTCTGTACTGTTACACAGTGACCCTGACCCTGAATAAACAGTGACTCTGTACAGTTACCGACTGAGTGAACCTCACCCTGAATAAACAGTGACTTTGTACAGTTAAACAGTGAGTGACCCTCATCCTGAATAAACAGTGACTCTGTACAGTTACACAGTGAACCTCACTCTGAATAAACAGTGACTCTGTATAGATAAACAGTGAGTGACCCTCACTCTGAATAAACAGTGACTCTGTACAGTTACACAGTGAGTGACCCTCACCCTGAATAAACTGTGACTCTGTACAGTTACACAGTCACACTCACCCTGAATAAACAGTGAATATGTACAGTTGCATAGTGAATGACCCTCACTCTGAATAAACAGTGACTCTGTATAGTTCCACAGTGAGTGACCCTCACTCTGAATAAACAGTGACTCTGTACAGTTACACAGTGAGGGACCCTCACCCTGAATAAACAGTGACTCTGTACAGTTACACAGTGAGTGACCCTCACCCTGAATAAGCAGTGACTCTGTACAGTTACACATTGACCCTCACCCTGAATAAACAGTGACTCTGTACAGTTACACAGTGACCCTCACCCTGAATAAACAGTGACTCTGTATAGTTGGACAGTGAGTGACCTTCACCCTGAATAAACAGTGACTCTGTACAGTTACACAGTGAGTGACCCTCACCCTGAATAAACTGTGACTCTGTACAGTTACACAGTGACCCTCATGCTGAATAAACAGTGAATCTGTACAGTTACACAGTGAGAGAACCTCACTCTGAATAAACAGTGTCTCTATACAGTTATACAGTGAGTGACCCTCACTCTGAATAAACAGTGACTCTGTATAGTTACACAGTGACACTCATGCTGAATAAACAGTGAATCTGTACAGTTACACAGTGAGAGACCCTCACTCTGAATAAACAGTGAGTCTGTACAGTTACACAGTGAGTGACCCATACTCTGAATAAACTGTGACTCTGTATAGTTACAAAGGGAGTGACCCTGACCCTTAATAATCTGTGACTCTGTACAGTTACACAGTGACCCTCATGCTGAATGAACAGTGAATCTGTACAGTTACACAGTGATCTCACCCGGAATAAACAGTGACTATGTACAGTTACACAGTGACCCTCACTCTGAATAAACAGTGACTCTGTACAGTTACACAGTGAGTGACCCTCACTCTGAATAAACAGTAACTCTGTACAGTTACACAGTGACCCTCACTCTGAATAAACAGTAACTCTGTAAAGTTACACAGTGAGTGACCCTCACCCTGAATAAACAGTGACTCTGTACAGTTACACAGTGAGTGACCCTCACCCTGAATAAAAAGTGATTCTGTACAGTTACACGGTGACCCTCACTCTGAATAAACAGTGATTCTGTACAGTTACACAGTGAGTGACCCTCACTCTGAATAAACAGTGACTGTGTACAGCTACGCACTGACCCTCACTCGGAATAAACAGTGACTCTGTACAGATACACAGTGAGTGACCCTCACCCTGAATAAACAGTGTCTCTGTACAGTTACACAATGACCCTCACCCTGAATAAACAGTGACTCTGTACAGTTATACAGTGACCCTCACACTGAATAAACAGTGACTCTGTACAGTTACACAGAGATCTCACCCTGAATAAACAGTGCTCTGTGCAGTTACACAGTGACCCTCACTCTGAATAAACAGAGACACTGTACAGTAATACACTGATCTCACCCTGAATAAACTGTGACTCTGTACAGTTACACAGTGAGTGACCCTCACCCTGAATAAACAGTGACTCAGTACACTTACACAGTGACCCTCACACTGAATAAACAGTGACTCTGTACAGTTACACAGTGAGTGGCCCTCACCCTGAATAAACAGTGACTCTGTACAGTTACACAATCACGCTCACCCTGAATAAACAGTGACTCTGTAGTTACACAGTGACCCTCACCCTGAATAAACAGTGACTCTGCACAGTTATACAGTGACACTCACCCTGAATAAACAGTGACTCTGTACAGTTACACAGTGACCCTCACTCTGAATAAACAGTGACTCCGTACAGTTACACAGTGAGTGACCCTCACCCTGAATAAACAGTGACTCTGTACAGTTACACAGTGACCATCACCCTGGATAAACAGTGACTCTGTACAGTTACATGGTGAGTGATTCTCACCCTGAATAAACAGTGACTCTGTACAGTTACACAGTGAGTGACCCTCATTCTGAATAAACAATGACTCTGTACAGTTACACAGTGACCCTCACCCTGAGTAAACAGTGACACTGTACAGTTACACAGTGAGTGACCCTCACCCTGAATAAACAGTGACTCTGTACAGTTACACAGTGAGTGATCCTCACCCTGAATAAACAGTGACTCTGTACAGTTACACAGTGAGTGATTCTCACCCTGAATAAACAGTGACTCTGTACAGTTAAACAGTGAGTGATCCTCACCCTGAATAAACAGTGACTCTGTACAGTTACACAGTGACCCTCAACCTGAATAATCAGTGTCTCTGTACAGTTACATGGTGAGTGATTCTCACCCTGAATAAACAGTGACTCTGTACAGTTACACAGTGACCCTCACCCTGAATAAACAGTGACTCTGTACAGTTACACAGTGAGTGAACCTCACCCTGAATACACAGGGACTCTGTACAGTTACACGGTGACTCTCACCCGGAATAAACAGTGTCTCTGTACAGTTACAGTGACCCTCACTCTGAATACAAAGTGACTCTGTACAGTTACACAATGAGTGACTCTCACCCTGAATAAACAGTGACTCTGTACAGTTACACAGTGACCCTCACTCTGAATAAACAGTGACTCTGTACAGTTACACAGTGAGTGACACTCACCCTGAATAAACAGTGACTCCGTACATTTACACAGCGACCCTCACCCTGAATAAACAGTGACTCTGTACAGTTACACAGTGAGTAACCCTCACCCTGAATAAACAGTGACTCTGTACAGTTACACAGTGATCCTCACCCTGAATAAACAGTGACTCTGTACAGTTACACAGTGATCTCACCCTGAATAAACAGTGACTCTGTACAGTTACACAGTGATCTCACCCTGAATAAATAGTGACTCTGTACAGTTACACAGTGACTCTCACCCTGAATAAACAGTGACTCTGCACAGTTACACAGTGAGTGACCCTCATTCTGAATAAACAATGACTCTGTACAGTTACACAGTGACCCTTACCCTGAATAAACAATGACTCTGTACAGTTACACAGTGAGTGACCCTCACGCTGAATAAACAGTGACACTCTACAGTTACACAGTGAGTGACCCTCAACCTGAATAAACATTGACTCTGTACAGTTACACAGTGAGTGACCCTCACCCTGAATAAACAGTGACACTGTACAGTTACACAGTGAGTGACCCTCACCCTGAATAAACAGTGACTCTGTACAGTTACACAGTGAGTGACCCTCACCCTGAATAAACAGTGACACTGTACAGTTACACAGTGAGTGACCCTCACCCTGAATAAACAGTGACTCTGTACAGTTACACAGTGCCTCTCACCCTGAATAAACAGTGACTCTGTACAGTTACACAGTGAGTGACCCTCACCCTGAATAAACAGTGACTCTGTACAGTTACACAGTCAGTGACACTCTGAATAAACAGTGACACTGTACAGTTATGCAGTGACCCGCACCCTGAATAAACAGGGGCTCTGTACAGCTACACAGTGACCCTCACCCTGAATAAACAGTGACTCTGTACAGTTACACAGTGACCCGCACTCTGAATAAACAGTAACTCTGTACAGTTACACAGTGACCCGCACTCTGAATAAACAGTGACTCTGTACAGTTACACAGTGAGTGACCCTCACCCTGAATAAACAGGGCTCTGTATAGTTACACAATGAACCTCACGCTGAACAAACAGTGACTCTGTACTGTTACACAGTGACCCTGACCCTGAATAAACAGTGACTCTGTACAGTTACCGACTGAGTGAACCTCACCCTGAATAAACAGTGACTTTGTACAGTTAAACAGTGAGTGACCCTCATCCTGAATAAACAGTGACTCTGTACAGTTACACAGTGAACCTCACTCTGAATAAACAGTGACTCTGTATAGATAAACAGTGAGTGACCCTCACTCTGAATAAACAGTGACTCTGTACAGTTACACAGTGAGTGACCCTCACCCTGAATAAACTGTGACTCTGTACAGTTACACAGTCACACTCACCCTGAATAAACAGTGAATATGTACAGTTGCATAGTGAATGACCCTCACTCTGAATAAACAGTGACTCTGTATAGTTCCACAGTGAGTGACCCTCACTCTGAATAAACAGTGACTCTGTACAGTTACACAGTGAGGGACCCTCACCCTGAATAAACAGTGACTCTGTACAGTTACACAGTGAGTGACCCTCACCCTGAATAAGCAGTGACTCTGTACAGTTACACATTGACCCTCACCCTGAATAAACAGTGACTCTGTACAGTTACACAGTGACCCTCACCCTGAATAAACAGTGACTCTGTATAGTTGGACAGTGAGTGACCTTCACCCTGAATAAACAGTGACTCTGTACAGTTACACAGTGAGTGACCCTCACCCTGAATAAACTGTGACTCTGTACAGTTACACAGTGACCCTCATGCTGAATAAACAGTGAATCTGTACAGTTACACAGTGAGAGAACCTCACTCTGAATAAACAGTGTCTCTATACAGTTATACAGTGAGTGACCCTCACTCTGAATAAACAGTGACTCTGTATAGTTACACAGTGACACTCATGCTGAATAAACAGTGAATCTGTACAGTTACACAGTGAGAGACCCTCACCCTGAATAAACAGTGACTCTGTACAGTTACACAGTGATCCTCACCCTGAATAAACAGTGACTCTGTACAGTTATAAAGTGACCCTCACCCTGAATAAACAGTGACTCTGTACAGTTACACAGTGATCTCACCCTGAATAAACAGTGACTCTGTACAGTTACACAGTGATCTCACCCTGAATAAACAGTAACTCTGTACAGTTACACAGTGACCCTCACTCTGAATAAACAGTGACTCTGTACAGTTTCACAGTGAGTGACCCTCACTCGGAATAAACAGTGACTCTGTACAGTTACACAGTGATCTCACCCTGAATAAACAGTGAGTCTGTACAGTTACACAGTGACGCTCACTCTGAATAAACAGTGACTATGTACAGTTACACAGTGACCCTCACTCTGAATAAACAGTGACTCTGTACAGTTACACAGTGAGCGACCCTCACCCTAAATAAACAGAGACTCCGTACAGTTACGCAGTGACCCTCACCCTGAATAAACAGTGACTCTGTACAGTTACACAGTGAGTGACCCTCACCTTGAATAAACAGTGACTCTGTACATTTAGACAGTGAGTGACCCTCATTCTGAATAAACAATGACTCTGTACAGTTACACAGTGACCCTCACCCTGAATAAACAGTGACTCTGTACAGTTACACAGTGAGTGACCCTCACCCTGAATAAACAGTGACTCTGTACAGTTACACAGTGCCTCTCACCCTGAATAAACAGTGACTCTGTACAGTTACACAGTGAGTGACCCTCACCCTGAATAAACAGTGACTCTGTACAGTTACACAGTGATCTCACCCTGAATAAACAGTGACTCTGTACAGTTACACAGTGAGTGACCCTCACCCTGAATAAACAGTGACTCTGTACAGTTAGACAATGACACTCACCCTGAATAAACAGTGACTCTGTACAGTTACACAGTGAGTGACCCTCACCCTGAATAAACAGTGTCTCTGTACAGTTACACAGAGATCTCACCCTGAATAAACAGTGACTCTGTACAGTTACAGTGACCCTCACTCTGAATAAACAGTGACTCTGTACAGTAACACAGTGATCTCACCCTGAATAAACAGTGACTCTGTACAGTTACACAGTGAGTGACCCTCACCCTGAATAAACAGTGACTCTGTACAGTTACACAATGACCCTCACCCTGAATAAACAGTGACTCTGTACAGTTACACAGTGACCCTCACTCTGAATAAACAGTGACTCTGTACAGTTTCACAGTGAGTGACCCTCACTCTGAATAAACAGTGACTCTGTACAGTTACACAGTGATCTCACCCTGAATAAACAGTGAGTCTGTACAGTTACACAGTGACGCTCACTCTGAATAAACAGTGAGTCTGTACAGTTACACAGTGACCCTCACTCTGAATAAACAGTGACTCTGTACAGTTACACAGTGAGCGACCCTCACCCTAAATAAACAGAGACTCCGTACAGTTACGCAGTGACCCTCACCCTGAATAAACAGTGAGTCTGCACAGTTACACAGTGAGTGACCCTCACCTTGAATAAACAGTGACTCTGTACATTTAGACAGTGAGTGATCCTCATTCTGAATAAACAATGACTCTGTACAGTTACACAGTGACCCTCACCCTGAATAAACAGTGACTCTGTAGAGTTACACAGTGATCTCACCCTGAATAAACAGTGACTCTGTACAGTTATACAGTGACCCTCACCCTGAATAAACAGTGACTCTGTACAGTTACACAGTGATCTCACACTGAATAAACAGTGACTCTGTATAGTTACAGTGACCTTCACTCTGAATAAACAGTGACTCTGTACAGTAACACAGTGATCTCACCCTGAATAAACTGTGACTCTGTACAGTTACACAGTGAGTGACCCTCACCCTGAATAAATAGTGACTCTGTACAGTTACACAATCACCCTCATCCTGAATAAACAGTGACTCTGTACAGTTACACAGTGATCTCACCCTGAATAAACAGTGTCTCTGTACAGTTATACAGTGACCCTCACCCTGAATAAACAGTGACTCTGTACAGTTACACAGTGACTCTCACCCTGAATAAACAGTGACTCTGTACAGTTACACAGTGACCCTCACTCTGAATAAACAGTGACTCTGTACAGTTTCACAGTGAGCGACCCTAACCCTGAATAAATAGTGACTCTGTACAGTTATATAGTGACCTTCACCCTGAATAAAGAGTGACTCTGTACAGTTACACAGTGAGTGACCCTCAACCTGAATAAACAGTGACTCTATACAGTTATGCAGTGTCCCTCACCCTGAATAAACAGTGACTCTCTACAGTTACACAGTGAGTGACCCTCACCCTGAATAAATAGAGATTCTGTACAGTTACACAGTGACCCTCACTTTGAATAAACAGTGACTCTGTACAGTTACACAGTGACCCTCACCCTGAATAAACAGGGACTCTGTACAGTTACGCAGTGACCCTCACCCTGAATGAACTGTGACTCTGTACAGTTACACAGTGAGTGACCCTCACCTTGAATAAACAGTGACTCTGTACATTTACACAGTGAGTGACCCTCATTCTGAATAATCAATGACTCTGTACAGTTACACAGTGACCCTCACCCTGAATAAACAGTGACACTGTACAGTTAAACAGTGAGTGACCCTCACCCTGAATAAACAGTGACTCTGTACAGTTACACAGTGAGTGACCCTCACCCTGAATAAACAGTGACACTGTACAGTTACACAGTGACCCTCACCCTGAATAAACAGTGACTCTGTACAGTTACACAGTGAGTGACACTCACTCTGAATAAACAGTGACTCTGTACAGTTACACAGTGAGTGACCCACACCCTGAATAACCAGTGACTCTGTACAGTTACAGTGAATGACCTTCACCCTGAATAAACAGTGACTCTGTACAGTTACACAGTGAGTGACCCTCACTCTGAATAAGCAGTGACTCTGTACAGTTACACAGTCACCCTCACCCTGAATAAACAGTGACTCTGTACAGTTACACAGTGACCTTCACCCTGAATAAACAGTGACTCTGTACAGTTACACAGTGAGTGACCTTCACCCTGAATAAACATTGACTCTGCACAGTTACACAGTGAGTGACTCTCACTCTGAGTAAACAGTGATTCTGCACAGTTACACGGTGACACTCACCCTGAATAAACAGTGACTCTGTACAGTTACGCTATGACCCTCACCCTGAATAAACAGTGACTCTGTACAGTTACACACTGAGTGACCCTCACCCTGAACAAACAGTGACTCTGTACAGTTACACGGTGACTCTCATCCGGAATAAACAGCGACTCTGTACAGTTACAGAGACCCTCACCCTGAATAAAAAGCGACTCTTTACAGTTACACAGTGAGAGACCCTCAGTCTGAATAAACAGTGTCTCTATACAGTTACACAGTGAGTGACCCTCACACTGAATGACCAGTGTCTCTGTACAGTTACAGTGAGTGACTTTCACCCTGAATAAATAGTGAACCTGTACAGTTACACAGTGAGTGACCATCAGCCTGAATAAACAGTGACTCTGTAAAGTTACACAGTTATCTTCACCCTGAATAAACAGTGACTCCGTACAGTTACACAGTGACCCTCACCCTGAATAAACAGTGACTCTGTACAGTTACACAGTGAGTGACCCTCATCCTGATTAAACAGTGACTCTGTACAGTTGCACAGTGACCCTCACCCTGAATAAACAGTGACTCTGTACAGTTACACACTGAGTGACCCTCACTCTGAATAAACAGTGACTCTGTACAGTTACACAGTGTTTGACACTCACCCTGAATAATCATTGACTCTGTACGGTTACACAGTGACCCTCACTCTGAATAAACAGTGACTCTGTACAGTTACACAGTGAGTGACCCTCACTCTGAATAAATAGTGACTCTGTACAGTTACACAGTGACCCTCACCCTGGATAAACAGTGACTCTGTACAGTTACCTGGTGAGTGATACTCACCCTGAATAAACAGTGACTCTGTACAGTTACACAGTGAGTGATCCTCACCCTGAATAAACAGTGACACTGTACAGTTAAACAGTGAGTGACCCTCACCCTGAATAAAGAGTGACTCTGTACAGTTACACAGTGAGTGACCCTCACCCTGAATAAACAGTGACAGTGTACAGTTACACAGTGACCCTCACCCTGAATAAACAGTGACTCTGTACAGTTACACAGTGACTGACACTCACTCTGAATAAACAGTGACTCTGTACAGTTACACAGTGAGTGACCCACACCCTGAATAACCAGTGACTCTGTACAGTTACAGTGAATGACCTTCACCCTGAATAAACAGTGAATCTGTACAGTTACACAGTGAGTGACCCTCACTCTGAATAAGCAGTGACTCTGTACAGTTACACAGTGACCCTCACCCTGAATAAACAGTGACTCTGTACAGTTACACAGTGAACTTCACCCTGAAAAAACAGTGACTCTGTACAGTTACACAGTGAGTGACCTTCACCCTGAATAAACAGTGACTCTGCACAGTTACACAGTGAGTGACTCTCACTCTGAGTAAACAGTGATTCTGCACAGTTACACGGTGACACTCACCCTGAATAAACAGTGACTCTGCACAGTTACGCTATGACCCTCACCCTGAATAAACAGTGACTCTGTACAGTTACACACTGAGTGACCCTCACCCTGAATAAACAGTGACTCTGTACAGTTACACGGTGACTCTCATCCGGAATAAACAGCGACTCTGTACAGTTACAGAGACCCTCACCCTGAATAAAAAGCGACTCTTTACAGTTACACAGTGAGAGACCCTCAGTCTGAATAAACAGTGTCTCTATACAGTTACACAGTGGGTGACCCTCACACTGAATGACCAGTGTCTCTGTACAGTTACAGTGAGTGACTTTCACCCTGAATAAATAGTGAACCTGTACAGTTACACAGTGGGTGACCATCAGCCTGAATAAACAGTGACTCTGTAAAGTTACACAGTTATCTTCACCCTGAATAAACAGTGACTCCGTACAGTTACACAGCGACCCTCACCCTGAATAAACAGTGACTCTGTACAGTTACACAGTGAGTGACCCTCATCCTGATTAAACAGTGACTCTGTACAGTTGCACAGTGACCCTCACCCTGAATAAACAGTGACTCTGTACAGTTGCACACTGAGTGACCCTCACTCTGAATAAACAGTGACTCTGTACAGTGACACAGTGTTTGACACTCACCCTGAATAATCATTGACTCTGTACGGTTACACAGTGACCCTCACTCTGAATAAACAGTGACTCTGTACAGTTACACAGTGAGTGACCCTCACTCTGAATAAATAGTGACTCTGTACAGTTACACAGTGACCCTCACCCTGGATAAACAGTGACTCTGTACAGTTACCTGGTGAGTGATTCTCACCCTGAATAAACAGTGACTCTGTACAGTTACACAGTGGGTGATCCTCACCCTGAATGAACAGTGACTCTGTACAGTTACACAGTGACCCTCAACCTGAATAATCAGTGTCTCTGTACAGTTACATGGTGAGTGATTCTCACCCTGAATAAACAGTGACTCTGTACAGTTACACAGTGACCCTCACCATGCATAAACAGTGACTCTGCACAGTTACACAGTGAGTGACCTTAACCCTGAATAAACAGTAACTCTGTACAGTTACACAGTGACCCTCACCCTGAATAAACAGTGACCCTGTACAGTTACACACTGAGAGACCCTCATTCTGAATAAACAGTGACTCTGCACAGTTACACAGTGAGTGACCTTCACCCTGAATAAACAGTGACTCTGTACAGTTACACAGTGACCCTCACTCTGAATAAACAGTGACTCTGTACAGTTACAAAGTGCGTGACACTCACCCTGAATAAACAGTGACTCCATACAGTTACACAGCGACCCTCACCCTGAATAAACAGTGACTCTGTAGAGTTACACAGTGAGTGACACTCACCCTGAATAAACAGTGACTCCGTACAGTTACACAGCGACCCTCACCCTGAATAAGCAGTGACTCTGTACAGTTACACAGTGAGTGACCCTCACCCTGAATAAAAACTGATTCTGTACAGTTACACGGTGACCCTCACTCTGAATAAACAGTGATTCTGTACAGTTACACAGTGAGCGACCCTCACCCTAAATAAACAGGGACTCTGTACAGTTACGCAGTGACCCTCACCCTGAATAAACAGTGACTCTGCACAGTTACACAGAGATCTCACCCTGAATAAACAGTGACTCTGTACAGTTACACAGTGAGTGACCCTCACCCTGAATAAACAGTGACTCTGTACAGTTACACAGCAACCCTCACACTGAATAAACAGTGACTCTGTACAGTTACATACTGAGTGACCCTCACCCTGAATAAACAGTGACTCTGACTGTTACACAGTGACCCTCACCCCGAATAAACAGTGACTCTGTACAGTTACACAGTGAGTGACCCTCACCCTGAACAAACAGTGACTCTGAACAGTTACACAATCACCCTCACCCTGAATAAACAGTGACTCTGTACAGTTACACAGTGATCCTCACCCTGAATAAACAGTGACTCTGTACAGTTATAAAGTGACCCTCACCCTGAATAAACAGTGACTCTGTACAGTTACACAGTGATCTCACCCTGAATAAACAGTGACTCTGTACAGTTACACAGTGATCTCACCCTGAATAAACAGTAACTCTGTACAGTTACACAGTGACCCTCACTCTGAATAAACAGTGACTCTGTACAGTTTCACAGTGAGTGACCCTCACTCGGAATAAACAGTGACTCTGTACAGTTACACAGTGACCCTCACCCTGGATAAACAGTGACTCTGTACAGTTACCTGGTGAGTGATTCTCACTCTGAATAAACAGTGACTCTGTACAGTTACACAGTGGGTGATCCTCACCCTGAATGAACAGTGACTCTGTACAGTTACACAGTGACCCTCAACCTGAATAATCAGTGTCTCTGTACAGTTACATGGTGAGTGATTCTCACCCTGAATAAACAGTGACTCTGTACAGTTACACAGTGACCCTCACCATGCATAAACAGTGACTCTGCACAGTTACACAGTGAGTGACCTTAACCCTGAATAAACAGTAACTCTGTACAGTTACACAGTGACCCTCACCCTGAATAAACAGTGACCCTGTACAGTTACACACTGAGAGACCCTCATTCTGAATAAACAGTGACTCTGCACAGTTACACAGTGAGTGACCTTCACCCTGAATAAACAGTGACTCTGTACAGTTACACAGTGACCCTCACTCTGAATAAACAGTGACTCTGTACAGTTACAAAGTGCGTGACACTCACCCTGAATAAACAGTGACTCCATACAGTTACACAGCGACCCTCACCCTGAATAAACAGTGACTCTGTAGAGTTACACAGTGAGTGACACTCACCCTGAATAAACAGTGACTCCGTACAGTTACACAGCGACCCTCACCCTGAATAAGCAGTGACTCTGTACAGTTACACAGTGAGTGACCCTCACCCTGAATAAAAACTGATTCTGTACAGTTACACGGTGACCCTCACTCTGAATAAACAGTGATTCTGTACAGTTACACAGTGAGCGACCCTCACCCTAAATAAACAGGGACTCTGTACAGTTACGCAGTGACCCTCACCCTGAATAAACAGTGACTCTGAACAGTTACACAATCACCCTCACCCTGAATAAACAGTGACTCTGTACAGTTACACAGTGATCCTCACCCTGAATAAACAGTGACTCTGTACAGTTATAAAGTGACCCTCACCCTGAATAAACAGTGACTCTGTACAGTTACACAGTGATCTCACCCTGAATAAACAGTGACTCTGTACAGTTACACAGTGATCTCACCCTGAATAAACAGTAACTCTGTACAGTTACACAGTGACCCTCACTCTGAATAAACAGTGACTCTGTACAGTTTCACAGTGAGTGACCCTCACTCGGAATAAACAGTGACTCTGTACAGTTACACAGTGATCTCACCCTGAATAAACAGTGAGTCTGTACAGTTACACAGTGACGCTCACTCTGAATAAACAGTGACTATGTACAGTTACACAGTGACCCTCACTCTGAATAAACAGTGACTCTGTACAGTTACACAGTGAGCGACCCTCACCCTAAATAAACAGAGACTCCGTACAGTTACGCAGTGACCCTCACCCTGAATAAACAGTGACTCTGTACAGTTACACAGTGAGTGACCCTCACCTTGAATAAACAGTGACTCTGTACATTTAGACAGTGAGTGACCCTCATTCTGAATAAACAATGACTCTGTACAGTTACACAGTGACCCTCACCCTGAATAAACAGTGACTCTGTACAGTTACACAGTGAGTGACCCTCACCCTGAATAAACAGTGACTCTGTACAGTTACACAGTGCCTCTCACCCTGAATAAACAGTGACTCTGTACAGTTACACAGTGAGTGACCCTCACCCTGAATAAACAGTGACTCTGTACAGTTACACAGTGATCTCACCCTGAATAAACAGTGACTCTGTACAGTTACACAGTGAGTGACCCTCACCCTGAATAAACAGTGACTCTGTACAGTTAGACAATGACACTCACCCTGAATAAACAGTGACTCTGTACAGTTACACAGTGAGTGACCCTCACCCTGAATAAACAGTGTCTCTGTACAGTTACACAGAGATCTCACCCTGAATAAACAGTGACTCTGTACAGTTACAGTGACCCTCACTCTGAATAAACAGTGACTCTGTACAGTAACACAGTGATCTCACCCTGAATAAACAGTGACTCTGTACAGTTACACAGTGAGTGACCCTCACCCTGAATAAACAGTGACTCTGTACAGTTACACAATGACCCTCACCCTGAATAAACAGTGACTCTGTACAGTTACACAGTGACCCTCACTCTGAATAAACAGTGACTCTGTACAGTTTCACAGTGAGTGACCCTCACTCTGAATAAACAGTGACTCTGTACAGTTACACAGTGATCTCACCCTGAATAAACAGTGAGTCTGTACAGTTACACAGTGACGCTCACTCTGAATAAACAGTGAGTCTGCACAGTTACACAGTGACCCTCACTCTGAATAAACAGTGACTCTGTACAGTTACACAGTGAGCGACCCTCACCCTAAATAAACAGAGACTCCGTACAGTTACGCAGTGACCCTCACCCTGAATAAACAGTGAGTCTGCACAGTTATACAGTGAGTGACCCTCACCTTGAATAAACAGTGACTCTGTACATTTAGACAGTGAGTGACCCTCATTCTGAATAAACAATGACTCTGTACAGTTACACAGTGACCCTCACCCTGAATAAACAGTGACTCTGTAAAGTTACACAGTGAGTGACCCTTACCCTGAATAAACAGTGACTCTGTACAGTTACACAGTGAGTGACCCTCACCCTGAATAAAAAGTGATTCCGTACAGTTACACGTTGACCCTCACTCTGAATAAACAGTGATTCTGTACAGTTACACAGTGAGTGACCCTCACTCTGAATAAACAGTGACTGTGTACAGTTACGCACTGACCCTCAGTTGGAATAAACAGTGACTCTGTACAGATACACAGTGAGTGACCCTCACCCTGAATAAACAGTGACTCTGTACAGTTACACAATGACCCTCACCCTGAATAAACAGTGACTCTGTACAGTTATACAGTGACCCTCACCCTGAATAAACAGTGACTCTGTACAGATATACAGTGACCCTCACCATGAATAAACAGTGACTCAGTACAGTTACACAGTGATCTCACCCGGAATAAACAGTGACTATGTACAGTTACACAGTGACCCTCACTCTGAATAAACAGTGACTCTGTACAGTTACACAGTGAGTGACCCTCACTCTGAATAAACAGTAACTCTGTACAGTTACACAGTGACCCTCACTCTGAATAAACAGTAACTCTGTAAAGTTACACAGTGAGTGACCCTCACCCTGAATAAACAGTGACTCTGTACAGTTACACAGTGAGTGACCCTCACCCTGAATAAAAAGTGATTCTGTACAGTTACACGGTGACCCTCACTCTGAATAAACAGTGATTCTGTACAGTTACACAGTGAGTGACCCTCACTCTGAATAAACAGTGACTGTGTACAGCTACGCACTGACCCTCACTCGGAATAAACAGTGACTCTGTACAGATACACAGTGAGTGACCCTCACCCTGAATAAACAGTGTCTCTGTACAGTTACACAATGACCCTCACCCTGAATAAACAGTGACTCTGTACAGTTATACAGTGACCCTCACACTGAATAAACAGTGACTCTGTACAGTTACACAGAGATCTCACCCTGAATAAACAGTGCTCTGTGCAGTTACACAGTGACCCTCACTCTGAATAAACAGAGACACTGTACAGTAATACACTGATCTCACCCTGAATAAACTGTGACTCTGTACAGTTACACAGTGAGTGACCCTCACCCTGAATAAACAGTGACTCAGTACACTTACACAGTGACCCTCACACTGAATAAACAGTGACTCTGTACAGTTACACAGTGAGTGGCCCTCACCCTGAATAAACAGTGACTCTGTACAGTTACACAATCACCCTCACCCTGAATAAACAGTGACTCTGTAGTTACACAGTGACCCTCACCCTGAATAAACAGTGACTCTGTACAGTTATACAGTGACACTCACCCTGAATAAACAGTGACTCTGTACAGTTACACAGTGACCCTCACTCTGAATAAACAGTGACTCCGTACAGTTACACAGTGAGTGACCCTCACCCTGAATAAACAGTGACTCTGTACAGTTACACAGTGACCATCACCCTGGATAAACAGTGACTCTGTAGAGTTACATGGTGAGTGATTCTCACCCTGAATAAACAGTGACTCTGTACAGTTACACAGTGAGTGACCCTCATTCTGAATAAACAATGACTCTGTACAGTTACACAGTGACCCTCACCCTGAGTAAACAGTGACACTGTACAGTTACACAGTGAGTGACCCTCACCCTGAATAAACAGTGACTCTGTACAGTTACACAGTGAGTGATCCTCACCCTGAATAAACAGTGACTCTGTACAGTTACACAGTGAGTGATTCTCACCCTGAATAAACAGTGACTCTGTACAGTTAAACAGTGAGTGATGCTCACCCTGAATAAACAGTGGCTCTGTACAGTTACACAGTGACCCTCAACCTGAATAATCAGTGTCTCTGTACAGTTACATGGTGAGTGATTCTCACCCTGAATAAACAGTGACTCTGTACAGTTACACAGTGACCCTCACCCTGAATAAACAGTGACTCTGTACAGTTACACAGTGAGTGAACCTCACCCTGAATACACAGGGACTCTGTACAGTTACACGGTGACTCTCACCCGGAATAAACAGTGTCTCTGTACAGTTACAGTGACCCTCACTCTGAATACAAAGTGACTCTGTACAGTTACACAATGAGTGACTCTCACCCTGAATAAACAGTGACTCTGTACAGTTACACAGTGACCCTCACTCTGAATAAACAGTGACTCTGTACAGTTACACAGTGAGTGACACTCACCCTGAATAAACAGTGACTCCGTACATTTACACAGCGACCCTCACCCTGAATAAACAGTGACTCTGTACAGTTACACAGTGAGTAACCCTCACCCTGAATAAACAGTGACTCTGTACAGTTACACAGTGATCCTCACCCTGAATAAACAGTGACTCTGTACAGTTACACAGTGATCTCACCCTGAATAAACAGTGACTCTGTACAGTTACACAGTGATCTCACCCTGAATAAATAGTGACTCTGTACAGTTACACAGTGACTCTCACCCTGAATAAACAGTGACTCTGCACAGTTACACAGTGAGTGACCCTCATTCTGAATAAACAATGACTCTGTACAGTTACACAGTGACCCTTACCCTGAATAAACAATGACTCTGTACAGTTACACAGTGAGTGACCCTCACGCTGAATAAACAGTGACACTCTACAGTTACCCAGTGAGTGACCCTCAACCTGAATAAACATTGACTCTGTACAGTTACACAGTGAGTGACCCTCACCCTGAATAAACAGTGACACTGTACAGTTACACAGTGAGTGACCCTCACCCTGAATAAACAGTGACTCTGTACAGTTACACAGTGCCTCTCACCCTGAATAAACAGTGACTCTGTACAGTTACACAGTGAGTGACCCTCACCCTGAATAAACAGTGACTCTGTACAGTTACACAGTCAGTGACACTCTGAATAAACAGTGACACTGCACAGTTACGCAGTGACCCGCACCCTGAATAAACAGTGACTCTGTACAGTTACACAGTGAGTGACCCTCACCCTGCATAAACAGTGACTCTGAACAGTTACACAGTGACCCTCACCCTGAATAAACAGGGGCTCTGTACAGCTACACAGTGACCCTCACCCTGAATAAACAGTGACTCTGTACAGTTACACAGTGACCCGCACTCTGAATAAACAGTGACTCTGTACAGTTACACAGTGAGTGACCCTCACCCTGAATAAACATTGACTCTGTACAGTTACACAGTGAGTGACCCTCACTCTGAATAAACAGTGACTCTGTACAGTTACACAGTGAGTGACTCTCACCCTGAATAAACATTGACTCTGTACAGTTAGACGTTGACCCGCACTCTGAATAAACTGTGACTCTGTACAGTTACAGACTGAGTGAACCTCACCCTGAATAAACAGGGCTCTGTATAGTTACACAATGAACCTCACGCTGAACAAACAGTGACTCTGTACTGTTACACAGTGACCCTGACCCTGAATAAACAGTGACTCTGTACAGTTACCGACTGAGTGAACCTCACCCTGAATAAACAGTGACTTTGTACAGTTAAACAGTGAGTGACCCTCATCCTGAATAAACAGTGACTCTGTACAGTTACACAGTGAACCTCACTCTGAATAAACAGTGACTCTGTATAGATAAACAGTGAGTGACCCTCACTCTGAATAAACAGTGACTCTGTACAGTTACACAGTGAGTGACCCTCACCCTGAATAAACTGTGACTCTGTACAGTTACACAGTCACACTCACCCTGAATAAACAGTGAATATGTACAGTTGCATAGTGAATGACCCTCACTCTGAATAAACAGTGACTCTGTATAGTTCCACAGTGAGTGACCCTCACTCTGAATAAACAGTGACTCTGTACAGTTACACAGTGAGGGACCCTCACCCTGAATAAACAGTGACTCTGTACAGTTACACAGTGAGTGACCCTCACCCTGAATAAGCAGTGACTCTGTACAGTTACACATTGACCCTCACCCTGAATAAACAGTGACTCTGTACAGTTACACAGTGACCCTCACCCTGAATAAACAGTGACTCTGTATAGTTGGACAGTGAGTGACCTTCACCCTGAATAAACAGTGACTCTGTACAGTTACACAGTGAGTGACCCTCACCCTGAATAAACTGTGACTCTGTACAGTTACACAGTGACCCTCATGCTGAATAAACAGTGAATCTGTACAGTTACACAGTGAGAGAACCTCACTCTGAATAAACAGTGTCTCTATACAGTTATACAGTGAGTGACCCTCACTCTGAATAAACAGTGACTCTGTATAGTTACACAGTGACACTCATGCTGAATAAACAGTGAATCTGTACAGTTACACAGTGAGAGACCCTCACTCTGAATAAACAGTGAGTCTGTACAGTTACACAGTGAGTGACCCATACTCTGAATAAACTGTGACTCTGTATAGTTACAAAGGGAGTGACCCTGACCCTTAATAATCTGTGACTCTGTACAGTTACACAGTGACCCTCATGCTGAATGAACAGTGAATCTGTACAGTTACACAGTGATCTCACCCGGAATAAACAGTGACTATGTACAGTTACACAGTGACCCTCACTCTGAATAAACAGTGACTCTGTACAGTTACACAGTGAGTGACCCTCACTCTGAATAAACAGTAACTCTGTACAGTTACACAGTGACCCTCACTCTGAATAAACAGTAACTCTGTAAAGTTACACAGTGAGTGACCCTCACCCTGAATAAACAGTGACTCTGTACAGTTACACAGTGAGTGACCCTCACCCTGAATAAAAAGTGATTCTGTACAGTTACACGGTGACCCTCACTCTGAATAAACAGTGATTCTGTACATTTACACAGTGAGTGACCCTCACTCTGAATAAACAGTGACTGTGTACAGCTACGCACTGACCCTCACTCGGAATAAACAGTGACTCTGTACAGATACACAGTGAGTGACCCTCACCCTGAATAAACAGTGTCTCTGTACAGTTACACAATGACCCTCACCCTGAATAAACAGTGACTCTGTACAGTTATACAGTGACCCTCACACTGAATAAACAGTGACTCTGTACAGTTACACAGAGATCTCACCCTGAATAAACAGTGCTCTGTGCAGTTACACAGTGACCCTCACTCTGAATAAACAGAGACACTGTACAGTAATACACTGATCTCACCCTGAATAAACTGTGACTCTGTACAGTTACACAGTGAGTGACCCTCACCCTGAATAAACAGTGACTCAGTACACTTACACAGTGACCCTCACACTGAATAAACAGTGACTCTGTACAGTTACACAGTGAGTGGCCCTCACCCTGAATAAACAGTGACTCTGTACAGTTACACAATCACGCTCACCCTGAATAAACAGTGACTCTGTAGTTACACAGTGACCCTCACCCTGAATAAACAGTGACTCTGCACAGTTATACAGTGACACTCACCCTGAATAAACAGTGACTCTGTACAGTTACACAGTGACCCTCACTCTGAATAAACAGTGACTCCGTACAGTTACACAGTGAGTGACCCTCACCCTGAATAAACAGTGACTCTGTACAGTTACACAGTGACCATCACCCTGGATAAACAGTGACTCTGTACAGTTACATGGTGAGTGATTCTCACCCTGAATAAACAGTGACTCTGTACAGTTACACAGTGAGTGACCCTCATTCTGAATAAACAATGACTCTGTACAGTTACACAGTGACCCTCACCCTGAGTAAACAGTGACACTGTACAGTTACACAGTGAGTGACCCTCACCCTGAATAAACAGTGACTCTGTACAGTTACACAGTGAGTGATCCTCACCCTGAATAAACAGTGACTCTGTACAGTTACACAGTGAGTGATTCTCACCCTGAATAAACAGTGACTCTGTACAGTTAAACAGTGAGTGATCCTCACCCTGAATAAACAGTGACTCTGTACAGTTACACAGTGACCCTCAACCTGAATAATCAGTGTCTCTGTACAGTTACATGGTGAGTGATTCTCACCCTGAATAAACAGTGACTCTGTACAGTTACACAGTGACCCTCACCCTGAATAAACAGTGACTCTGTACAGTTACACAGTGAGTGAACCTCACCCTGAATACACAGGGACTCTGTACAGTTACACGGTGACTCTCACCCGTAATAAACAGTGTCTCTGTACAGTTACAGTGACCCTCACTCTGAATACAAAGTGACTCTGTACAGTTACACAATGAGTGACTCTCACCCTGAATAAACAGTGACTCTGTACAGTTACACAGTGACCCTCACTCTGAATAAACAGTGACTCTGTACAGTTACACAGTGAGTGACACTCACCCTGAATAAACAGTGACTCCGTACATTTACACAGCGACCCTCACCCTGAATAAACAGTGACTCTGTACAGTTACACAGTGAGTAACCCTCACCCTGAATAAACAGTGACTCTGTACAGTTACACAGTGATCCTCACCCTGAATAAACAGTGACTCTGTACAGTTACACAGTGATCTCACCCTGAATAAACAGTGACTCTGTACAGTTACACAGTGATCTCACCCTGAATAAATAGTGACTCTGTACAGTTACACAGTGACTCTCACCCTGAATAAACAGTGACTCTGCACAGTTACACAGTGAGTGACCCTCATTCTGAATAAACAATGACTCTGTACAGTTACACAGTGACCCTTACCCTGAATAAACAATGACTCTGTACAGTTACACAGTGAGTGACCCTCACGCTGAATAAACAGTGACACTCTACAGTTACACAGTGAGTGACCCTCAACCTGAATAAACATTGACTCTGTACAGTTACACAGTGAGTGACCCTCACCCTGAATAAACAGTGACACTGTACAGTTACACAGTGAGTGACCCTCACCCTGAATAAACAGTGACTCTGTACAGTTACACAGTGAGTGACCCTCACCCTGAATAAACAGTGACACTGTACAGTTACACAGTGAGTGACCCTCACCCTGAATAAACAGTGACTCTGTACAGTTACACAGTGCCTCTCACCCTGAATAAACAGTGACTCTGTACAGTTACACAGTGAGTGACCCTCACCCTGAATAAACAGTGACTCTGTACAGTTACACAGTCAGTGACACTCTGAATAAACAGTGACACTGTACAGTTATGCAGTGACCCGCACCCTGAATAAACAGGGGCTCTGTACAGCTACACAGTGACCCTCACCCTGAATAAACAGTGACTCTGTACAGTTACACAGTGACCCGCACTCTGAATAAACAGTAACTCTGTACAGTTACACAGTGACCCGCACTCTGAATAAACAGTGACTCTGTACAGTTACACAGTGAGTGACCCTCACCCTGAATAAACAGGGCTCTGTATAGTTACACAATGAACCTCACGCTGAACAAACAGTGACTCTGTACTGTTACACAGTGACCCTGACCCTGAATAAACAGTGACTCTGTACAGTTACCGACTGAGTGAACCTCACCCTGAATAAACAGTGACTTTGTACAGTTAAACAGTGAGTGACCCTCATCCTGAATAAACAGTGACTCTGTACAGTTACACAGTGAACCTCACTCTGAATAAACAGTGACTCTGTATAGATAAACAGTGAGTGACCCTCACTCTGAATAAACAGTGACTCTGTACAGTTACACAGTGAGTGACCCTCACCCTGAATAAACTGTGACTCTGTACAGTTACACAGTCACACTCACCCTGAATAAACAGTGAATATGTACAGTTGCATAGTGAATGACCCTCACTCTGAATAAACAGTGACTCTGTATAGTTCCACAGTGAGTGACCCTCACTCTGAATAAACAGTGACTCTGTACAGTTACACAGTGAGGGACCCTCACCCTGAATAAACAGTGACTCTGTACAGTTACACAGTGAGTGACCCTCACCCTGAATAAGCAGTGACTCTGTACAGTTACACATTGACCCTCACCCTGAATAAACAGTGACTCTGTACAGTTACACAGTGACCCTCACCCTGAATAAACAGTGACTCTGTATAGTTGGACAGTGAGTGACCTTCACCCTGAATAAACAGTGACTCTGTACAGTTACACAGTGAGTGACCCTCACCCTGAATAAACTGTGACTCTGTACAGTTACACAGTGACCCTCATGCTGAATAAACAGTGAATCTGTACAGTTACACAGTGAGAGAACCTCACTCTGAATAAACAGTGTCTCTATACAGTTATACAGTGAGTGACCCTCACTCTGAATAAACAGTGACTCTGTATAGTTACACAGTGACACTCATGCTGAATAAACAGTGAATCTGTACAGTTACACAGTGAGAGACCCTCACTCTGAATAAACAGTGAGTCTGTACAGTTACACAGTGAGTGACCCATACTCTGAATAAACTGTGACTCTGTATAGTTACAAAGGGAGTGACCCTGACCCTGAATAATCTGTGACTCTGTACAGTTACACAGTGACCCTCATGCTGAATGAACAGTGAATCTGTACAGTTACACAGTGAGAGACCCTCACTCTGAATAAACAGTGTCTCTATACAGTTATACAGTGAATGACCCTCACTCTGAATAAACAGTGACTCTGTATAGTTACACAGTGATTGACCCTCACTCTGAATAAACAGTGAGTCTGTACAGTTACACAGTGAGTGACCGTCACCCAGAATAAACAGTGACTCTGTACAGTTACACAGTTAGTGACCCTCACCCTGAATAAACAGTGACTCTGTACAGTTACACAGTGAGTGACCCTCATCCTGATTAAACAGTGACTCTGTACAGTTACACAGTGACACTCACCCTGAATAAACAGTGACTCTGTACAGTTACACAGTGACCCGCACCCTGAATAAACAGTGACTCTGTACAGTTACACAGTGAGATTCACCCTGAATAAACAGTGACTCTGTACAGTTACACAGTGAGTGACCTTCACCCTGAATAAACAGTGACTCTGCACAGTTACACAGTGAGTGACTCTCACTCTGAGTAAACAGTGATTCTGTACAGTTACACGGTGACACTCACCCTGAATAAACAGTGACTCTGTACAGTTACACACTGAGTGACCCTCACCCTGAACAAATTGTGACTCTGTACAGTTACACGGTTACTCTCACCTGGAATAAACAGTGACCCTGTACAGTTACAATGACCCTCACCCTGAATAAACAGTGACTCTGTACAGTTACACAGTGAGAGACCCTCAGTCTGAATAAACAGTGTCTCTATAGAGTTACACAGTGAGTGACACTCACCCTGAATAACCAGTGACTCTGTACAGTTACTGTGAGTGACTTTCACGCTGAATAAATAGTGAATCTGTACAGTTACTCAGTGAGTGACCATCAGCCTGAATAAACAGTGACTCTGTACAGTTACACAGTGACACTCACCCTGAATAAACAGTGACTCTGTACAGTTACACAGTGACCCTCACCCTGAATAAACAGTGACTCTGTACAGTTACACAGTGAGTGACCCTCATCTTGATTAAACAGTGACTCTGTACAGTTATACAGTGACACTCACCCTGAATAAACAGTGACTCTCACCCTGAATAAACAGTGACTCTGTACAGTTACACAGTGAGTGACCCTCATCCTGATTAAACAGTGACTCTGTACAGTTACATAGTGACCCTCACCCTGAATAAACAGTGACTCTGTACAGTTACACACTGAGTGACCCTCACTCTGAATAAACAGTGACTCTGTACAGTTACACAGTGATTGACACTCACCCTGAATAAACATTGACTCTATACAGTTACACATTGACCCTCACTCTGAATAAACAGTGACTCTGTACAGTTACACAGTGAGTGACCCTCACCCTGAATAAACAGTGACTCTGTACAGTTACACAGTGACCCTCACCCTGGATAAACAGTGACTCTGTACAGTTAGAGGGTGAGTGATTCTCACCCTGAATAAACAGTGACTCTGTACAGTTACACAGTGAGTGATCCTCACCCTGAATAAACAGTGACACTGTACAGTTACACAGTGACCCTCAACCTGAATAATCAGTGTCTCTGGACAGTTACATGGTGAGTGATTCTCACCCTGAATAAACAGTGACTCTATACAGTTACACAGTGACCCTCACACTGAATAAACAGTGACTCTGTACAGTTACACAGTGAGTGAACCTCACCCTGAATAAACAGTGACTCTGTACAGTTACACGGTGACTCTCACCAGGAATAAACAGTGACTCTGTACAGTTACAGTGACCCTCACCCTGAATAAAAAGTGACTCTGTACAGTTACACAGTGAGTGACCCTCACCCTGCATAAACAGTGACTCTGTACAGTTACACACTGAGTGACCCTCACTCTGAATAAACAGTGACTCTGTACAGTTACACAGTGACCCTCACCCTGAGTAAACAGTGACTCTGTTCAGTTACACAAAGAGAGACTCTCACCCTGAATAAACAGTGACTCTGTACATTTACACAATGAGTGACTGTCACCCTGAATAAACAGTGACTCTGTACAGTTACACAGTGACCCTCACTCTGAATAAACTGTGAGTCTGTACAGTTACACAGTGAGTGACACTCACCCTGAATAAACAGTGACTCCGTACAGTTACACAGCGGCCCTCACCCTGAATAAACAGTGACTCTGTACAGTTACACAGTGAGTGACCCTGACCCTGAATAAACAGTGACTCTGTACAGTTACACAGTGAGTGACCCTCACTCTGAATAAAAACTGATTCTGTGCAGTTACACGGTGACCCTCACTCTGAATAAACAGTGATTCTGTACAGTTGCACAGTGAGTGATCCTCACTCTGTATAAACAGTGACTCTGTACAGTTACGCAGTGACCCTCACCCTGAATAAACAGTGACTCTGTACAGATACACAGTGAGTGACACTGACCCTGAATAAACAGTGACTCTGTACAGTTACACAATGACCCTCACCCTGAATAAACAGTGACTCTGTACATTTACTCAGTGAGTGACCCTCACCCTGAATAAACAGTGACTCTGTACAGTTACACAGAGATCTCACCCTGAATAAACAGTGACTCTGTACAGTTACACAGTGACCCTCACTCTGAATAAACAGTGACTCTGTACAGTAACACAGCGATCTCACCCTGAATAAACAGTGACTCTGTACAGTTACACAGTGAGTGACCCTCACCCTGAATAAACAGTGACTCTGTACAATTAAACAATGACCCTCACCCTGAATAAACAGTGACTCTGTACAGTTACATAGCGACCCTCACACCGAAGAAACGGTGATTCTGTACAGTTACATACAGAGTGACCCTCACCCTGAATAAACAGTGACTCTGACAGTTACACAGTGACCCTCACACTGAATAAACAGTGACTCTGTACAGTTACACAGTGAGTGACCCTCACTCTGAATAAACAGTGACTCTGTACAGTTACACAATCACCCTCACCCTGAATAAACACTGACTCTGTACAGTTACACAGTGATCCTCACCCTGAGTAAACAGTGACTCTGTACAGTTATAGAGTGACCATCACCCTGAATAAACAGTGACTCTGTACAGTTACACAGTGATCTCACCCTGAATATACAGTGACTCTGTACAGTTACACAGTGACTGATCCTCACGCTGAATAAACAGTGACTCTGTACAGTTACACAGTGAGTGACCCTCACTCTGAATAAACAGTGACTCTGTACAGTTACACAGTGATCTCACCCTGAATAAACAGTGACTCTGTACAGTTACACAGTGACCCTCACTCTGAATAAACAGTGACTCTGTACAGTTACACAGTGATCTCACCCTGAATAAACAGTGAATCTGTACAGTTATGCAGTGACCCTCACCCTGAATAAACAGTGACTCTGTACAGTTACACAGTGAGTGACCCTCACCCAGAATAAACAGTGACTCTGTACAGTTACACAGTTAGTGACCCTCAGCCTGAATAAACAGTGACTCTGTACAGTCACACAGTGAGAAAACCTCAGTCTGAATAAACAGTGTCTCTATACAGTTACACAGTGAGTGACCCACACCCTGAATAACCAGTGACTCTGTACAGTTACAGTGAATGACCTTCACCCTGAATAAACAGTGAATCTGTACAGTTACACAGTGAGTGACCCTCACTATGAATAAGCAGTGACTCTGTACTGTTACACAGTGACCCTCACCCTGAATAAACAGTGACTCTGTACAGTTACACAGTGAGCTTCACCCTGAATAAACAGTGACTCTGTACAGTCACACAGTGAGTGACCCTCACCCTGAATAAACAGTGACTCTGTACAATTAAACAATGACCCTCACCCTGAATAAACAGTGACTCTGTACAGTTACATAGCGACCCTCACACCGAAGAAACGGTGACTCTGTACAGTTACATACAGAGTGACCCTCACCCTGAATAAACAGTGACTCTGACAGTTACACAGTGACCCTCACACTGAATAAACAGTGACTCTGTACAGTTACACAGTGAGTGACCCTCACTCTGAATAAACAGTGACTCTGTACAGTTACACAATCACCCTCACCCTGAATAAACACTGACTCTGTACAGTTACACAGTGATCCTCACCCTGAGTAAACAGTGACTCTGTACAGTTATAGAGTGACCATCACCCTGAATAAACAGTGACTCTGTACAGTTACACAGTGATCTCACCCTGAATATACAGTGACTCTGTACAGTTACACAGTGACTGACCCTCACGCTGAATAAACAGTGACTCTGTACAGTTACACAGTGAGTGACCCTCACTCTGAATAAACAGTGACTCTGTACAGTTACACAGTGATCTCACCCTGAATAAACAGTGACTCTGTACAGTTACACAGTGACCCTCACTCTGAATAAACAGTGACTCTGTACAGTTACACAGTGACCCTCACCCTGAATAAACAGTGACTCTGTACAGTTACACAGTGAGTGACCCTCATCCTGATTAAACAGTGACTCTGTACAGTTACATAGTGACCCTCACCCTGAATAAACAGTGACTCTGTACAGTTACACACTGAGTGACCCTCACTCTGAATAAACAGTGACTCTGTACAGTTACACAGTGATTGACACTCACCCTGAATAAACATTGACTCTATACAGTTACACATTGACCCTCACTCTGAATAAACAGTGACTCTGTACAGTTACACAGTGAGTGACCCTCACCCTGAATAAACAGTGACTCTGTACAGTTACACAGTGACCCTCACCCTGGATAAACAGTGACTCTGTACAGTTAGAGGGTGAGTGATTCTCACCCTGAATAAACAGTGACTCTGTACAGTTACACAGTGAGTGATCCTCACCCTGAATAAACAGTGACACTGTACAGTTACACAGTGACCCTCAACCTGAATAATCAGTGTCTCTGGACAGTTACATGGTGAGTGATTCTCACCCTGAATAAACAGTGACTCTATACAGTTACACAGTGACCCTCACACTGAATAAACAGTGACTCTGTACAGTTACACAGTGAGTGAACCTCACCCTGAATAAACAGTGACTCTGTACAGTTACACGGTGACTCTCACCAGGAATAAACAGTGACTCTGTACAGTTACAGTGACCCTCACCCTGAATAAAAAGTGACTCTGTACAGTTACACAGTGAGTGACCCTCACCCTGCATAAACAGTGACTCTGTACAGTTACACACTGAGTGACCCTCACTCTGAATAAACAGTGACTCTGTACAGTTACACAGTGACCCTCACCCTGAGTAAACAGTGACTCTGTTCAGTTACACAAAGAGAGACTCTCACCCTGAATAAACAGTGACTCTGTACATTTACACAATGAGTGACTCTCACCCTGAATAAACAGTGACTCTGTACAGTTACACAGTGACCCTCACTCTGAATAAACTGTGACTCTGTACTGTTACACAGTGAGTGACACTCACCCTGAATAAACAGTGACTCCGTACAGTTACACAGCGGCCCTCACCCTGAATAAACAGTGACTCTGTACAGTTACACAGTGAGTGACCCTGACCCTGAATAAACAGTGACTCTGTACAGTTACACAGTGAGTGACCCTCACTCTGAATAAAAACTGATTCTGTGCAGTTACACGGTGACCCTCACTCTGAATAAACAGTGATTCTGTACAGTTACACAGTGAGTGACCCTCACTCTGTATAAACAGTGACTCTGTACAGTTACGCAGTGACCCTCACCCTGAATAAACAGTGACTCTGTACAGATACACAGTGAGTGACACTGACCCTGAATAAACAGTGACTCTGTACAGTTACACAATGACCCTCACCCTGAATAAACAGTGACTCTGTACATTTACTCAGTGAGTGACCCTCACCCTGAATAAACAGTGACTCTGTACAGTTACACAGAGATCTCACCCTGAATAAACAGTGACTCTGTACAGTTACACAGTGACCCTCACTCTGAATAAACAGTGACTCTGTACAGTAACACAGCGATCTCACCCTGAATAAACAGTGACTCTGTACAGTTACACAGTGAGTGACCCTCACCCTGAATAAACAGTGACTCTGTACAATTAAACAATGACCCTCACCCTGAATAAACAGTGACTCTGTACAGTTACATAGCGACCCTCACACCGAAGAAACGGTGATTCTGTACAGTTACATACAGAGTGACCCTCACCCTGAATAAACAGTGACTCTGACAGTTACACAGTGACCCTCACACTGAATAAACAGTGACTCTGTACAGTTACACAGTGAGTGACCCTCACTCTGAATAAACAGTGACTCTGTACAGTTACACAATCACCCTCACCCTGAATAAACACTGACTCTGTACAGTTACACAGTGATCCTCACCCTGAGTAAACAGTGACTCTGTACAGTTATAGAGTGACCATCACCCTGAATAAACAGTGACTCTGTACAGTTACACAGTGATCTCACCCTGAATATACAGTGACTCTGTACAGTTACACAGTGACTGATCCTCACGCTGAATAAACAGTGACTCTGTACAGTTACACAGTGAGTGACCCTCACTCTGAATAAACAGTGACTCTGTACAGTTACACAGTGATCTCACCCTGAATAAACAGTGACTCTGTACAGTTACACAGTGACCCTCACTCTGAATAAACAGTGACTCTGTACAGTTACACAGTGATCTCACCCTGAATAAACAGTGAATCTGTACAGTTATGCAGTGACCCTCACCCTGAATAAACAGTGACTCTGTACAGTTACACAGTGAGTGACCCTCACCCAGAATAAACAGTGACTCTGTACAGTTACACAGTTAGTGACCCTCAGCCTGAATAAACAGTGACTCTGTACAGTCACACAGTGAGAAAACCTCAGTCTGAATAAACAGTGTCTCTATACAGTTACACAGTGAGTGACCCACACCCTGAATAACCAGTGACTCTGTACAGTTACAGTGAATGACCTTCACCCTGAATAAACAGTGAATCTGTACAGTTACACAGTGAGTGACCCTCACTATGAATAAGCAGTGACTCTGTACTGTTACACAGTGACCCTCACACTGAATAAACAGTGACTCTGTACAGTTACACAGTGAGCTTCACCCTGAATAAACAGTGACTCTGTACAGTCACACAGTGAGTGACCCTCACCCTGAATAAATAGTGACTCTGTACAATTAAACAATGACCCTCACCCTGAATAAACAGTGACTCTGTACAGTTACATAGCGACCCTCACACCGAAGAAACGGTGACTCTGTACAGTTACATACAGAGTGACCCTCACCCTGAATAAACAGTGACTCTGACAGTTACACAGTGACCCTCACACTGAATAAACAGTGACTCTGTACAGTTACACAGTGAGTGACCCTCACTCTGAATAAACAGTGACTCTGTACAGTTACACAATCACCCTCACCCTGAATAAACACTGACTCTGTACAGTTACACAGTGATCCTCACCCTGAGTAAACAGTGACTCTGTACAGTTATAGAGTGACCATCACCCTGAATAAACAGTGACTCTGTACAGTTACACAGTGATCTCACCCTGAATATACAGTGACTCTGTACAGTTACACAGTGACTGACCCTCACGCTGAATAAACAGTGACTCTGTACAGTTACACAGTGAGTGACCCTCACTCTGAATAAACAGTGACTCTGTACAGTTACACAGTGATCTCACCCTGAATAAACAGTGACTCTGTACAGTTACACAGTGACCCTCACTCTGAATAAACAGTGACTCTGTACAGTTACACAGTGATCTCACCCTGAATAAACAGTGAATCTGTACAGTTATGCAGTGACCCTCACCCTGAATAAACAGTGACTCTGTACAGTTACACAGTGAGTGACCCTCACCCAGAATAAACAGTGACTCTGTACAGTTACACAGTTAGTGACCCTCAGCCTGAATAAACAGTGACTCTGTACAGTCACACAGTGAGAAAACCTCAGTCTGAATAAACAGTGTCTCTATACAGTTACACAGTGAGTGACCCACACCCTGAATAACCAGTGACTCTGTACAGTTACAGTGAATGACCTTCACCCTGAATAAACAGTGAATCTGTACAGTTACACAGTGAGTGACCCTCACTATGAATAAGCAGTGACTCTGTACTGTTACACAGTGACCCTCACCCTGAATAAACAGTGACTCTGTACAGTTACACAGTGAGCTTCACCCTGAATAAACAGTGACTCCGTACAGTTACACAGTGAGTGACCTTCACCCTGAATAAACAGTGACTCTGCACAGTTACACAGTGAGTGACTCTCACTCTGAGTAAACAGTGATTCTGTACAGTTACACGGTGACACTCACCCTGAATAAACAGTGACTCTGTACAGTTACATACTGGTGACCCTCACCCTGAACAATTTGTGACTCTGTACAGTTACACGGTGACTCTCACTTGGAATAAACAGTGACTCTGTACAGTTACAATGACCCTCACCCTGAATAAACAGTGACTCTGTACAGTTACACTGTGAGAGACCCTTAGTCTGAATAAACAGTGTCTCTATACAGCTACACAGTGAGTGACCCTCACCCTGAATAACCAGTGACTCTGTACAGTTACTGTGAGTGACTTTCACGCTGAATAAATAGTGAATCTGTACAGTTCCGCAGTGAGTGACCATCAGCCTGAATAAACAGTGACTCTGTACAGTTACACAGTGACCCTCACCCTGGATAAACAGTGACTCTGTACAGTTAGAGGGTGAGTGATTCTCACCCTGAATAAACAGTGACTCTGTACAGTTACACAGTGAGTGATCCTCACCCTGAATAAACAGTGACACTGTACAGTTACACAGTGACCCTCAACCTGAATAATCAGTGTCTCTGGACAGTTAGATGGTGAGTGATTCTCACCCTGAATAAACAGTGACTCTATACAGTTACACAGTGACCCTCACACTGAATAAACAGTGACTCTGTACAGTTACACAGTGAGTGACCCTCACCCTGAATAAACAGTGACTCTGTATAGTTACACACTGAGTGACCCTCACTCTGAATAAACAGTGACTCTGTACAGTTACACAGTGACCCTCACCCTGAATAAACAGTGACTCTGTACAGTTACACAGTGAGTGACCTTCACCCTGAATAAACAGTGACTCTGTTCAGTTACACAATGAGAGACTCTCACCCTGAATAAACAGTGACTCTGTACAATTAAACAATGACCCTCACCCTGAATAAACAGTGACTCTGTACAGTTACATAGCGACCCTCACACCGAAGAAACGGTGACTCTGTACAGTTACATACAGAGTGACCCTCACCCTGAATAAACAGTGACTCTGACAGTTACACAGTGACCCTCACACTGAATAAACAGTGACTCTGTACAGTTACACAGTGAGTGACCCTCACTCTGAATAAACAGTGTCTCTGTACAGTTACACAATCACCCTCACCCTGAATAAACACTGACTCTGTACAGTTACACAGTGATCCTCACCCTGAGTAAACAGTGACTCTGTACAGTTATAGAGTGACCCTCACCCTGAATAAACAGTGACTCTGTACAGTTACACAGTGATCTCACCCTGAATATACAGTGACTCTGTACAGTTACACAGTGACTGACCCTCACGCTGAATAAACAGTGACTCTGTACAGTTACACAGTGAGTGACCCTCACTCTGAATAAACAGTGACTCTGTACAGTTACACAGTGATCTCACCCTGAATAAACAGTGACTCTGTACAGTTACACAGTGACCCTCACTCTGAATAAACAGTGACTCTGTACAGTTACACAGTGATCTCACCCTGAATAAACAGTGAATCTGTACAGTTATGCAGTGACCCTCACCCTGAATAAACAGTGACTCTGTACAGTTACACAGTGAGTGACCCTCACCCAGAATAAACAGTGACTCTGTACAGTTACACAGTTAGTGACCCTCAGCCTGAATAAACAGTGACTCTGTACAGTCACACAGTGAGAAAACCTCAGTCTGAATAAACAGTGTCTCTATACAGTTACACAGTGAGTGACCCACACCCTGAATAACCAGTGACTCTGTACAGTTACAGTGAATGACCTTCACCCTGAATAAACAGTGAATCTGTACAGTTACACAGTGAGTGACCCTCACTATGAATAAGCAGTGACTCTGTACAGTTACACAGTGAGCTTCACCCTGAATAAACAGTGACTCCGTACAGTTACACAGTGAGTGACCTTCACCCTGAATAAACAGTGACTCTGCACAGTTACACAGTGAGTGACTCTCACTCTGAGTAAACAGTGATTCTGTACAGTTACACGGTGACACACACCCTGAATAAACAGTGACTCTGTACAGTTACATACTGAGTGACCCTCACCCTGAACAAATTGTGACTCTGTACAGTTACACGGTGACTCTCACCTGGAATAAACAGTGACTCTGTACAGTTACAATGACCCTCACCCTGAATAAACAGTGACTCTGTACAGTTACACAGTGAGAGACCCTTAGTCTGAATAAACAGTGTCTCTATACAGCTACACAGTGAGTGACCCTCACCCTGAATAACCAGTGACTCTGTACAGTTACTGTGAGTGACTTTCACGCTGAATAAATAGTGAATCTGTACAGTTACGCAGTGAGTGACCATCAGCCTGAATAAACAGTGACTCTGTACAGTTACACAGTGTCCCTTACCCTGGATAAACAGTGACTCTGTACAGTTAGAGGGTGAGTGATTCTCACCCTGAATAAACAGTGACTCTGTACAGTTACACAGTGAGTGATCCTCACCCTGAATAAACAGTGACACTGTACAGTTACACAGTGACCCTCAACCTGAATAATCAGTGTCTCTGGACAGTTAGATGGTGAGTGATTCTCACGCTGAATAAACAGTGACTCTATACAGTTACACAGTGACCCTCACACTGAATAAACAGTGACTCTGTACAGTTACACAGTGAGTGAACCTCACCCTGAATAAACAGTGACTCTGTACAGTTACACGGTGACTCTCACCAGGAATAAACAGTGACTCTGTACAGTTACAGTGACCCTCACCCTGAATAAAAAGTGACTCTGTACAGTTACACAGTGAGTGACCCTCACCCTGAATAAACAGTGACTCTGTACAGTTACACACTGAGTGACCCTCACTCTGAATAAACAGTGACTCTGTACAGTTACACAGTGACCCTCACCCTGAATAAACAGTGACTCTGTACAGTTACACAGTGAGTGACCTTCACCCTGAATAAACAGTGACTCTGTTCAGTTACACAATGAGAGACTCTCACCCTGAATAAACAGTGACTCTGTACATTTACACAATGAGTGACTCTCACCCTGAATAAACAGTGACTCTGTACAGTTACACAGTGACCCTCACTCTGAATAAACTGTGACTCTGTACAGTTACACAGTGAGTGACACTCACCCTGAATAAACAGTGACTCCGTACAGTTACACAGCGGCCCTCACCCTGAATAAACAGTGACTCTGTACAGTTACACAGTGAGTGACCCTGACCCTGAATAAACAGTGACTCTGTACAGTTACACAGTGAGTGACCCTCACTCTGAAAAAAAACTGATTCTGTGCAGTTACACGGTGACCCTCACTCTGAATAAACAGTGATTCTGTACAGTTACACAGTGAGTGACCCTCACTCTGTATAAACAGTGACTCTGTACAGTTACGCAGTGACCCTCACCCTGAATAAACAGTGACTCTGTACAGATACACAGTGAGTGACACTGACCCTGAATAAACAGTGACTCTGTACAGTTACACAATGACCCTCACCCTGAATAAACAGTGACTCTGTACATTTACTCAGTGAGTGACCCTCACCCTGAATAAACAGTGACTCTGTACAGTTACACAGAGATCTCACCCTGAATAAACAGTGACTCTGTACAGTTACACAGTGACCCTCACTCTGAATAAACAGTGACTCTGTACAGTAACACAGCGATCTCACCCTGAATAAACAGTGACTCTGTACAGTTACACAGTGAGTGACCCTCACCCTGAATAAACAGTGACTCTGTACAATTAAACAATGACCCTCACCCTGAATAAACAGTGACTCTGTACAGTTACATAGCGACCCTCACACCGAAGAAACGGTGACTCTGTACAGTTACATACAGAGTGACCCTCACCCTGAATAAACAGTGACTCTGACAGTTACACAGTGACCCTCACACTGAATAAACAGTGACTCTGTACAGTTACACAGTGAGTGACCCTCACTCTGAATAAACAGTGACTCTGTACAGTTACACAATCACCCTCACCCTGAATAAACACTGACTCTGTACAGTTACACAGTGATCCTCACCCTGAGTAAACAGTGACTCTGTACAGTTATAGAGTGACCCTCACCCTGAATAAACAGTGACTCTGTACAGTTACACAGTGATCTCACCCTGAATATACAGTGACTCTGTACAGTTACACAGTGACTGACCCTCACGCTGAATAAACAGTGACTCTGTACAGTTACACAGTGAGTGACCCTCACTCTGAATAAACAGTGACTCTGTACAGTTACACAGTGATCTCACCCTGAATAAACAGTGACTCTGTACAGTTACACAGTGACCCTCACTCTGAATAAACAGTGACTCTGTACAGTTATGCAGTGACCCTCACCCTGAATAAACAGTGACTCTGTACAGTTACACAGTTAGTGACCCTCAGCCTGAATAAACAGTGACTCTGTACAGTCACACAGTGAGAAAACCTCAGTCTGAATAAACAGTGTCTCTATACAGTTACACAGTGAGTGACCCACACCCTGAATAACCAGTGACTCTGTACAGTTACAGTGAATGACCTTCACCCTGAATAAACAGTGAATCTGTACAGTTACACAGTGAGTGACCCTCACTATGAATAAGCATTGACTCTGTACTGTGACACAGTGACCCTCACCCTGAATAAACAGTGACTCTGTACAGTTACACAGTGAGCTTCACCCTGAATAAACAGTGACTCCGTACAGTTACACAGTTAGTGACCCTCAGCCTGAATAAACAGTGACTCTGTACAGTCACACAGTGAGAAAACCTCAGTCTGAATAAACAGTGTCTCTATACAGTTACACAGTGAGTGACCCACACCCTGAATAACCAGTGACTCTGTACAGTTACAGTGAATGACCTTCACCCTGAATAAACAGTGAATCTGTACAGTTACACAGTGAGTGACCCTCACTATGAATAAGCAGTGACTCTGTACTGTTACACAGTGACCCTCACCCTGAATAAACAGTGACTCTGTACAGTTACACAGTGAGCTTCACCCTGAATAAACAGTGACTCCGTACAGTTACACAGTGAGTGACCTTCACCCTGAATAAACAGTGACTCTGCACAGTTACACAGTGAGTGACTCTCACTCTGAGTAAACAGTGATTCTGTACAGTTACACGGTGACACTCACCCTGAATAAACAGTGACTCTGTACAGTTACATACTGAGTGACCCTCACCCTGAACAAATTGTGACTCTGTACAGTTACACGGTGACTCTCACCTGGAATGAACAGTGACTCTGTACAGTTACAATGACCCTCACCCTGAATAAACAGTGACTCTGTACAGTTACACAGTGAGAGACCCTTAGTCTGAATAAACAGTGTCTCTATACAGCTACACAGTGAGTGACCCTCACCCTGAATAACCAGTGACTCTGTACAGTTACTGTGAGTGACTTTCACGCTGAATAAATAGTGAATCTGTACAGTTACGCAGTGAGTGACCATCAGCCTGAATAAACAGTGACTCTGTACAGTTACACAGTGACACTCACCCTGAATAAACAGTGACTCTGTACAGTTACACAGTGACCCTCACCCTGAATAAACAGTGACACTGTACAGTTACACAGTGACACTCACCCTGAATAAACAGTGACTCTGTACACTTACACAGTGACCCTCACCCTGAATAAACAGTGACTCTGTACAGTTACACAGTGAGTGACCATCATCATGATTAAACAGTGACTCTGTACAGTTACACAGTGACCCTCACCCTGAATAAACAGTGACTCTGTACAGTTACACACTGAGTGACCCTCACTCTGAATAAACAGTGACTCTGTACAGTTACACAGTGATTGACACTCACCCTGAATAAACATTGACTCTGTACAGTTACACATTGACACTCACTCTGAATAAACAGTGACTCTGTACAGTTACACAGTGAGTGACCCTCACCCTGAATAAACAGTGACTCTCTACAGTTACACAGTGACCCTCACTCTGGATAAACAGTGACTCTGTACAGTTACAGGGTGAGTGATTCTCACCCTGAATAAACAGTGACTCTGTACAGTTACACAGTGAGTGATCCTCACCCTGAATAAACAGCGACACTGTACAGTTACACAGTGACCCTCAACCTGAATAATCAGTGTCTCTGTACAGTTACATGGTGAGTGATTCTCACCCTGAATAAACAGTGACTCTGTACAGTTACACAGTGACCCTCACCCTGAATAAACAGTGACTCTGTACAGTTACACAGTGAGTGAACCTCACCCTAAATAAACAGTGACTCTGTACAGTTACACGGTGACTCTAACCCGGGATAAACAGTGACTCTGTACAGTTACAGTGACCCTCACCCTGAATAAAAAGTGACTCTCTACAGTTACACAGTGAGTGACCCTCACCCTGCATAAACAGTGACTCTGTACAGTTACACACTGAGTGACCCTCACTCTGAATAAACAGTGACTCTGTACAGTTACACAGTGACCCTCACCCTGAATAAACAGTGACTCTGTACAGTTACACAGTGAGTGACCTTCACCCTGAATAAACAGTGACTCTGTTCAGTTACACAATGAGAGACTCTCACCCTGAATAAACAGTGACTCTGTACAGTTACACAGTGAGTGACCCTCACCCTGAATAAACAGTGACTCTGTACAGTTACACAATGAGTGACTCTCACTCTGAATAAACAGTGACTCTGTACAGTTACACAGTGAGTGACCCTCACCCTGAATAAACTGTGACTCTGTACAGTTACACAGTGACCCTCATGCTGAATAAACAGTGAATCTGTACAGTTACACAGTGAGAGACCCTCACTCTGAATAAACAGTGAGTCTGTACAGTTACACAGTGAGTGACCCATACTCTGAATAAACTGTGACTCTGTATAGTTACAAAGGGAGTGACCCTCACCCTGAATAAACTGTGACTCTGTACAGTTACACAGTGACCCTCATGCTGAATGAACAGTGAATCTGTACAGTTACACAGTGAGAGACCCTCACTCTGAATAAACAGTGTCTCTATACAGTTATACAGTGAATGACCCTCACTCTGAATAAACAGTGACTCTGTATAGATACACAGTGATTGACCCTCACTCTGAATAAACAGTGAGTCTGTACAGTTACACAGTGAGTGACCGTCACCCAGAATAAACAGTGACTCTGTACAGTTACACAGTTAGTGACCCTCAGCCTGAATAAACAGTGACTCTGTACAGTCACACAGTGAGAAACCCTCAGTCTGAATAAACAGTGTCTCTATACAGTTACACAGTGAGTGACCCACACCCTGAATAACCAGTGACTCTGTACAGTTACAGTGAATGACCTTCACCCTGAATAAACAGTGAATCTGTACATTTACACAGTGAGTGACCCTCACTCTGAATAAGCAGTGACTCTGTACAGTTACACAGTGACCCTCACCCTGAATAAACAGTGACTCTGTACAGTTACACAGTGAGCTTCACCCTGAATAAACAGTGACTCTGCACAGTTACACAGTGAGAGACCTTCACCCTGAATAAACAGTGACTCTGCACAGTTACACAGTGAGTGACTCTCACTCTGAGTAAACAGTGATTCTGTACAGTTACACGGTGACACTCACCCTGAATAAACAGTGACTCTGTGCAGTTACACACTGAGTGACCCTCACCCTGAACAAATTGTGACTCTGTACAGTTACACGGTGACTCTCACCTGGAATAAACAGTGACTCTGTACAGTTACAATGACCCTCACCCTGAATAAACAGTGACTCTGTACAGTTACACCGTGAGAGACCCTCAGTCTGAATAAACAGTGTCTCTATACAGTTACACAGTGAGTGACCCTCACCCTGAATAACCAGTGACTCTGTACAGTTACTGTGAGTGACTTTCACGCTGAATAAATAGTGAATCTGTACAGTTACACAGTGAGTGACCATCAGCCTGAATAAAAAGTGACTCTGTACAGTTACACAGTGACACTCACCCTGAATAAACAGTGACTCTGTACAGTTACACAGTGACCCTCACCCTGAATAAACAGTGACTCTGTACAGTTACACAGTGAGTGACCTTCATCTTGATTAAACAGTGACTCTGTACAGTTATACAGTGACACTCACCCTGAATAAACAGTGACTCTGTACAGTTACACAGTGACCCTCACCCTGAATAAACAGTGACTCTGTACAGTTACACAGTGAGTGACCCTCATCCTGATTAAACAGTGACTCTGTACAGTTACACAGTGACCCTCACCCTGAATAAACAGTGACTCTGTACAGTTACACAGTGAGTGACCCTCACCCTGAATAAACAGTGACTCTGTACAGTTACACAGTGACCCTCACCCTGGATAAACAGTGACTCTGTACAGTTAGAGGGTGAGTGATTCTCACCCTGAATAAACAGTGGCTCTGTACAGTTACACAGTGAGTGATCCTCACCCTGAATAAACAGTGACACTGTACAGTTACACAGTGACCCTCAACCTGAATAATCAGTGTCTCTGGACAGTTACATGGTGAGTGATTCTCACCCTGAATAAACAGTGACTCTTTACAGTTACACAGTGACCCTCACACTGAATAAACAGTGACTCTGTACAGTTACACAGTGAGTGAACCTCACCCTGAATAAACAGTGACTCTGTACGGTTACACGGTGACTCTCACCAGAAATAAACAGTGACTCTGTACAGTTACAGTGACTATCACCCTGAATAAAAAGTGACTCTGTACAGTTACACAGTGAGTGACCATCACCCTGCATAAACAGTGACTCTGTACAGTTACACACTGAGTGACCCTCACCCTGAATAAACAGTGACTCTGTATAGTTACACACTGAGTGACCCTCACTCTGAATAAACAGTGACTCTGTACAGTTACACAGTGACCCTCACCCTGAATAAACAGTGACTCTGTACAGTTACACAGTGAGTGACCTTCACCCTGAATAAACAGTGACTCTGTTCAGTTACACAATGAGAGACTCTCACCCTGAATAAAGAGTGACTCTGTACAGTTACACAATGAGTGACTCTCACCCTGAATAAACAGTGACTCTGTATAGTTACACAGTGATTGACCCTCACTCTGAATAAACAGTGAGTCCGTACAGTTACACAGTGAGTGACCGTCACCCAGAATAAACAGTGACTCTGTACAGTTACACAGTTAGTGACCCTCAGCCTGAATAAACAGTGACTCTGTACAGTCACACAGTGAGAAACCCTCAGTCTGAATAAACAGTGTCTCTATACAGTTACACAGTGAGTGACCCACACCCTGAATAACCAGTGACTCTGTACAGTTACAGTGAATGACCTTCACCCTGAATAAACAGTGAATCTGTACAGTTACACAGTGAGTGACCCTCACTCTGAATAAGGAGTGACTCTGTACAGTTACACAGTGACCCTCACCCTGAATAAACAGTGACTCTGTACAGTTACACAGTGAGCTTCACCCTGAATAAACAGTGACTCTGCACAGTTACACAGTGAGTGACCTTCACCCTGAATAAACAGTGACTCTGCATAGTTACACAGTGAGTGACTCTCACTCTGAGTAAACAGTGATTCTGTACAGTTACACGGTGACACTCACCCTGAATAAACAGTGACTCTGTACAGTTACACACTGAGTGACCCTCACCCTGAACAAATTGTGACTCTGTACAGTTACACGGTGACTCTCACCTGGAATAAACAGTGACTCTGTACAGTTACAATGACCCTCACCCTGAATAAACAGTGACTCTGTACAGTTACACAGTGAGAGACCCTCAGTCTGAATAAACAGTGTCTCTATACAGTTACACAGTGAGTGACCCTCACCCTGAATAACCAGTGACTCTGTACAGTTACTGTGAGTGACTTTCACGCTGAATAAATAGTGAATCTGTACAGTTACACAGTGAGTGACCATCAGCCTGAATAAACAGTGACTCTGTACAGTTACACAGTGACACTCACCCTGAATAAACAGTGACTCTGTACAGTTACACAGTGACCCTCACCCTGAATAAACAGTGACTCTGTACAGTTACACAGTGAGTGACCCTCATCTTGATTAAACAGTGACTCTGTACAGTTATACAGTGACACTCACCCTGAATAAACAGTGACTCTGTACAGTTACACAGTGACCCTCACCCTGAATAAACAGTGACTCTGTACAGTTACACAGTGACTGACCCTCATCCTGATTAAACAGTGACTCTGTACAGTTACACAGTGACCCTCACCCTGAATAAACAGTGACTCTGTACAGTTACACACTGAGTGACCCTCACTCTGAATAAACAGTGACTCTGTACAGTTACACAGTGATTGACACTCACACTGAATAAACATTGACTCTGTACAATTACACATTGACCCTCACTCTGAATAAACAGTGACTCTGTACAGTTACACAGTGAGTGACCCTCACCCTGAATAAACAGTGACTCTGTACAGTTACACAGTGACCCTCACCCTGGATAAACAGTGACTCTGTACAGTTAGAGGGTGAGTGATTCTCACCCTGAATAAACAGTGGCTCTGTACAGTTACACAGTGAGTGATCCTCACCCTGAATAAACAGTGACACTGTACAGTTACACAGTGACCCTCAACCTGAATAATCAGTGTCTCTGGACAGTTACATGGTGAGTGATTCTCACCCTGAATAAACAGTGACTCTTTACAGTTACACAGTGACCCTCACACTGAATAAACAGTGACTCTGTACAGTTACACAGTGAGTGACCCTCACCCTGCATAAACAGTGACTCTGTACAGTTACACACTGAGTGACCATCACTCTGAATATACAGTGACTCTGTACAGTTACACAGTGAGTGACCTTCACCCTGAATAAACAGTGACTCTGTTCAGTTACACAATGAGAGACTCTCACCCTGAATAAACAGTGACTCTGTACAGTTACACAATGAGTGACTCTCACCCTGAATAAACAGTGACTCTGTACAGTTACAGAGTGACCCTCACTCTGAATAAACTGTGACTCTGTACAGTTACACAGTGAGTGACACTCACCCTGAATAAACAGTGACTCCGTACAGTTACACAGCGACCCTCACCCTGAATAAACAGTGACTCTGTACAGTTACACAGTGAGTGACCCTGACCCTGAATAAACAGTGACTCTGTACAGTTACAGAGTGAGTGACCCTCACTCTGAATAAAAACTGATTCTGCACAGTTACACGGTGACCCTCACTCTGAATAAACAGTGATTCTGTACAGTTACACAGTGAGTGACCCTCACTCTGTATAAACAGTGACTCTGTACAGTTACGCAGTGACCCTCACCCTGAATAAACAGTGACTCTGTACAGATACACAGTGAGTGACACTGACCCTGAATAAACAGTGACTCTGTACAGTTACACAATGACCCTCACCCTGAATAAACAGTGACTCTGTACATTTACACAGTGAGTGACCCTCACCCTGAATAAACAGTGACTCTGTACAGTTACACACAGATCTCACCCTGAATAAACAGTGACTCTGTACAGTTACACAGTGACCCTCACTCTGAATAAACAGTGACTCTGTACAGTAACACAGCGATCTCACCCTGAATAAACAGTGGCTCTGTACAGTTACACAGTGAGTGACCCTCACCCTGAATAAACAGTGACTCTGTACAATTACACAATGACCCTCACCCTGAATAAACAGTGACTCTGTACAGTTACACAGCGACCCTCACACTGAAGAAACAGTGACTCTGTACAGTTACATACAGAGTGACCCTCACCCTGAATAAACAGTGACTCTGACAGTTACACAGTGACCCTCACACTGAATAAACAGTGACTCTGTACAGTTACACAATCACCCTCACCCTGAATAAACACTGACTCTGTACAGTTACACAGTGATCCTCACCCTGAGTAAACAGTGACTGTGTACAGTTATAGAGTGACCCTCACCCTGAATAAACAGTGACTCTGTACAGTTACACAGTGATCTCACCCTGAATATACAGTGATTCTGTACAGTTACACAGTGACTGACCCTCACGCTGAATAAACAGTGACTCTGTACAGTTACACAGTGAGTGACCCTCACTCTGAATAAACAGTGACTCTGTACAGTTACACAGGGATCTCACCCTGAATAAACAGTGACTCTGTACAGTTACACAGTGACCCTCACTCTGAATAAAAAGTGACTCTGTACAGTTACAGAGTGACCCTCACTCTGAATAAACTGTGACTCTGTACAGTTACACAGTGAGTGACACTCACCCTGAATAAACAGTGACTCCGTAAAGTTACACAGCGACCCTCACCCTGAATAAACAGTGACTCTGTACAGTTACACAGTGAGTGACCCTGACCCTGAATAAACAGTGACTCTGTACAGTTACAGAGTGAGTGACCCTCACTCTGAATAAAAACTGATTCTGTACAGTTACACGGTGACCCTCACTCTGAATAAACAGTGATTCTGTACAGTTACACAGTGAGTGACCCTCACTCTGTATAAACAGTGACTCTGTACAGTTACGCAGTGACCCTCACCCTGAATAAACAGTGACTCTGTACAGATACACAGTGAGTGACACTGACCCTGAATAAACAGTGACTCTGTACAGTTACACAATGACCCTCACCCTGAATAAACAGTGACTCTGTACATTTACACAGTGAGCGACCCTCACCCTGAATAAACAGTGACTCTGTACAGTTACACACAGATCTCACCCTGAATAAACAGTGACTCTGTACAGTTACACAGTGACCCTCACTCTGAATAAACAGTGACTCTGTACAGTAACACAGCGATCTCACCCTGAATAAACAGTGGCTCTGTACAGTTACACAGTGAGTGACCCTCACCCTGAATAAACAGTGACTCTGTACAATTACACAATGACCCTAACCCTGAATAAACAGTGACTCTGTACAGTTACACAGCGACCCTCACACTGAAGAAACAGTGACTCTGTACAGTTACATACAGAGTGACCCTCACCCTGAATAAACAGTGACTCTGACAGTTACACAGTGACCCTCACACTGAATAAACAGTGACTCTGTACAGTTACACAATCACCCTCACCCTGAATAAACACTGACTCTGTACAGTTACACAGTGATCCTCACCCTGAGTAAACAGTGACTCTGTACAGTTATAGAGTGACCCTCACCCTGAATAAACAGTGACTCTGTACAGTTACACAGTGATCTCACCCTGAATATACAGTGACGCTGTACAGTTACACAGTGACTGACCCTCACGCTGAATAAACAGTGACTCTGTACAGTTACACAGTGAGTGACCCTCACTCTGAATAAACAGTGACTCTGTACAGTTACACAGGGATCTCACCCTGAATAAACAGTGACTCTGTACAGTTACACAGTGACCCTCACTCTGAATAAAAAGTGACTCTGTACAGTTACACAGTGATCTCACCCTGAATAAACAGTGAATCTGTACAGTTATGCAGTGACCCTCACCCTGAATAAACAGTGACTCTGTACAGTTACACAGTGAGTGACCCTCACCCAGAATAAACAGTGACTCTGTACAGTTACACAGTTAGTGACCCTCAGCCTGAATAAACAGTGACTCTGTACAGTCACACAGTGAGAAAACCTCAGTCTGAATAAACAGTGTCTCTATACAGTTACACAGTGAGTGACCCACACCCTGAATAACCAGTGACTCTGTACAGTTACAGTGAATGACCTTCACCCTGAATAAACAGTGAATCTGTACGGTTACACAGTGAGTGACCCTCACTATGAATAAGCAGTGACTCTGTACTGTTACACAGTGACCCTCACCCTGAGTAAACAGTGATTCTGTACAGTTACACGGTGACACTCACCCTGAATAAACAGTGACTCTGTACAGTTACACACTGACTGACCCTCACCCTGAACAAATTGTGACTCTGTACAGTTACACGGTGACTCTCACCTGGAATAAACAGTGACTCTGTACAGTTACAATGACCCTCACCCTGAATAAACAGTGACTCTGTACAGTTACACAGTGAGAGACCCTCAGTCTGAATAAACAGTGTCTCTATACAGTTACACAGTGAGTGAACCTCACCCTGAATAACCAGTGACTCTGTACAGTTACTGTGAGTGACTTTCACGCTGAATAAATAGTGAATCTGTACAGTTACGCAGTGAGTGACCATCAGCCTGAATAAACAGTGACTCTGTACAGTTACACAGTGACACTCACCCTGAATAAACAGTGACTCTGTACAGTTACACAGTGACCCTCACCCTGAATAAACAGTGACTCTGCACAGTTACACAGTGACACTCACCCTGAATAAACAGTGACTCTGTACAGTTACACAGTGACCCTCACCCTGAATAAACAGTGACTCTGTACAGTTACACAGTGAGTGACCACCATCCTGATTAAACAGTGACTCTGTACAGTTACACAGTGACCCTCACCCTGAATAAACAGTGACTCTGTACAGTTACACACTGAGTGACCCTCACTCTGAATAAACAGTGACTCTGTACAGTTACACAGTGACCCTCACCCTGGATAAACAGTGACTCTGTACAGTTACAGGGTGAGTGATTCTCACCCTGAATAAACAGTGACTCTGTACAGTTACACAGTGAGTGATCCTCACCCTGAATAAACAGTGACTCTGTACAGTTACACAGTGAGTGACCCTCACCCTGCATAAACAGTGACTCTGTACAGTTACACACTGAGTGACCCTCACTCTGAATAAACAGTGACTCTGTACAGTTACACAGTGACCCTCACCCTGAATAAACAGTGACTCTGTACAGTTACACAGTGAGTGACCTTCACCCTGAATAAACAGTGACTCTGTACAGTTACACAGTGAGTGACCCTCACCCTGCATAAACAGTGACTCTGTACAGTTACACACTGAGTGACCCTCACTCTGAATAAACAGAGACTCTGTACAGTTACACAGTGACCCTCACCCTGAATAAACAGTGACTCTGTACAGTTACACAGTGAGTGACCTTCACCCTGAATAAACAGTGACTCTGTTCAGTTACACAGTGAGTGACCCTCACCCTGAATAAACAGTGACTCTGTACAGTTACACAATGAGTGACTCTCACCCTGAATAAACAGTGACTCTGTACAGTTACACAGTGACCCTCACTCTGAATAAACAGTGACTCTGTACAGTTACACAGTGAGTGACACTCACCCTGAATAAACAGTGACTCCGTACAGTTACACAGCGACCCTCACCCTGAATAAACAGTGACTCTGTACAGTTACACAGTGAGTGACCCTCACCCTGAATAAACAGTGACTCTGTACAGTTACACAGTGAGTGACCCTCACTCTGAATAAAAACTGATTCTGTACAGTTACACGGTGACCCTCACTATGAATAAACAGTGATTCTGTACAGTTACACAGTGAGTGACCCTCACTCTGTATAAACAGTGACTCTGTAGAGTTACGCAGTGACCCTCACCCTGAATAAACAGTGACTCTGTACAGATACACAGTGAGTGACAAAGACCCTGAATAAACAGTGACTCTGTACAGTTACACAATGACCCTCACCCTAAATAAACAGTGACTCTGTACATTTACACAGTGAGTGACCCTCACCCTGAATAAACAGTGACTCTGTACAGTTACACAGAGATCTCACCCTGAACAGTGACTCTGTACAGTTACACAGTGACCCTCACTCTGAATAAACAGTGATTCTGTACAGTAACACAGTGATCTCACCCTGAATAAACAGTGACTCTGTACAGTTACACAGTGAGTGACCCTCACCCTGAATAAACAGTGACTCTGTACAATTACACAATGACCCTCACCCTGAATAAACAGTGACTCTGTACAGTTACCCAGCGACCCTCACACTGAAGAAACAGTGACTCTGTACAGTTACATACAGAGTGACCCTCACCCTGAATAAACAGTGACTCTGACAGTTACACAGTGACCCTCACCCTGAATAAACAGTGACTCTGTACAGTTACACAGTGAGTGACCCTCACTCTGAATAAACAGTGATTCTGTACAGTTACACAGTGAGTGACCCTCACCCTGAATAAACAGTGACTGTGTACAGTTAAGCACTGACCCTCACTCGGAATAAACAGTGACTCTGTACAGATACACAGTGAGTGACCCTCACCCTGAATAATCAGTGACTCTGTACAGTTACACAATGACCCTCACCCTGAATAAACAGTGACTCTGTACAGTTACACAGTGACCCTCACCCTGAATAAACAGTGACTCTGTACAGTTATACAGTGACCCTCATCCTGAATAAACAGTGACTCTGTACAGTTATACAGTGACCCTCACCATGAATAAACAGTGACTCTGTACAGTTACACAGTGATCTCACCCTGAATAAACAGTGACTATGTACAGTTACACAGTGACCCTCACTCTGAATAAACAGTGACTCTGTACAGTTACACAGTGATCTCACCCTGAATAAACAGTAACTCTGTACAGTTACACAGTGACCCTCACTCTGAATAAACAGTAACTGTGTAAAGTTACACAGTGAGTGACCCTCACCCTGAATAAACAGTGACTCTGTACAGTTACAGAGTGAGTGACCCTCACCCTGAATAAAAAGTGATTCTGTACAGTTACACGTTGACCCTCACTCGGAATAAACAGTGATTCTGTACAGTTACACAGTGAGTGACCCTCACTCTGAATAAACAGTGACTGTGTACAGTTACGCACTGACCCTCACTCGGAATAAACAGTGACTCTGTACAGATACACAGTGAGTGACCCTCACCCTGAATAAACAGTGACTCTGTACAGTTACACAATGACCCTCACCCTGAATAAACAGTGACTCTGCACAGTTACACAGTGACCCACACTCTGAATAAACAGTGACTCTGTACAGTTATACAGTGACCCTCACCCTGAATAAACAGTGACTCTGTACAGTTATACAGTGACACTCACCATGAATAAATAGTGACTCTGTACAGTTACACAGTGATCTCACCCTGAATAAACAGTGACTATGTACAGTTACACAGTGACCCTCACTCTGAATAAACAGTGACTCTGTACAGTTACACAGTGATCTCACCCTGAATAAACAGTAACTCTGTACAGTTACACAGTGACCCTCACTCTGAATAAACAGTAACTCTGTAAAGTTACACAGTGACCCTCACCCTGAATAAACCGTGACTCTGTACAGTTACACACTGAGTAACCCTCACCCTGAATAAACAGTGACTCTGTACAGTTACACAGTGAGTGACCCTCACCCGGAACAAACAGTGACTCTGTACAGTTACACAGTGAGTGACCCTCACCCTGAATAAACAGTGACTCTGTACAGTTACACGGTAACCCTCACTCTGAATAAACAGTGATTCTGTACAGTTACACAGTGAGTGACCCTCACTCTGAATAAACAGTGACTGTGTACAGCTACGCACTGACCCTCACTCGGAATAAACAGTGACTCTGTACAGATACACAGTGAGTGACCCTCACCCTGAATAAACAGTGTCTCTGTACAGTTACACAATGACCCTCACCCTGAATAAACAGTGACACTGTACAGTTACACAGTGACCCTCACCCTGAATAAACAGTGACACTGTACAGTTATACAGTGACCCTCACCCTGAATAAACAGTGACTCTGTACAGTTACACAGAGATCTCACACTGAATAAACAGTGCTTTGTACAGTTACACAGTGACCCTCACTCTGAATAAACAGAGACACTGTACAGTAACACACTGATCTCACCCTGAATAAACAGTGACTCTGTACAGTTACACAGTGAGTGACCCTCACCCTGAATAAACAGTGACTCTGTACAGTTACACAGCGACCCTCACACTGAATAAACAGTGACTCTGTACAGTTACATACAGAGTGACCCTCACCCTGAATAAACAGTGACTCTGTACAGTTACATAGTGAGTGGCCCTCACCCTGAATAAACAGTGACTCTGTACAGTTACACAATCACCCTCACCCTGAATAAACAGTGACTCTGCAGTTACACAGTGACCCTCACCCTGAATAAACAGTGACTCTGTACAGTTACACAGTGACCCTCACTCTGAATAAACAGTGACTCCGTACAGTTACACAGTGAGTGACCCTCACCCTGAATAAACAGTGACTCTGTACAGTTACACAGTGACCATCACCCTGGATAAACAGTGACTCTGTACAGTTACATGGTGAGTGATTCTCACCCTGAATAAACAGTGACTCTGTACAGTAACACAGTGAGTGATCCTCACCCTGAATAAACAGTGACTCTGTACAGTTACACAGTGAGTGATTCTCACCCTGAATAAACAGTGACTCTGTACAGTTAAACAGTGAGTGATCCTCACCCTGAATAAACAGTGACTCAGTACAGTTACACAGTGACCCTCAACCTGAATAATCAGTGTCTCTGTACAGTTACATGGTGAATGATTCTCACCCTGAATAAGCAGTGACTCTGTACAGTTACACAGTGACCCTCACCCTGAATAAACAGTGACTCTGTACAGTTACACAGTGAGTGAACCTCACCCTGAATACACAGTGACTCTGTACAGTTACACGGTGACTCTCACCCAGAATAAACAGTGACTCTGTACAGTTACAGTGAACCTCACTCTGAATACACAGTGACTCTGTACAGTTACACAGTGAGTGACCCTCACCCTGAATAAACAATGACTCTGTACAGTTACACAATGAGTGACTCTCACCCTAAATAAACAGTGACTCTGTACAGTTACACAGTGACCCTCACTCTGAATAAACAGTGACTCTGTACAGTTACACAGTGAGTGACCCTCACCCTGAATAAAAACTGATTCTGTACGGTTACACGATGACCCTCACTCTGAATAAACAGTGATTCTGTACAGTTACACAATCACCCTCACCCTGAATAAACATTGACTCTGTATTGTTACACAGTGAGAGACCCTCACCCTGAACAAACAGTGACTCTGTACAGTTACACAATCACCCTCACCCTGAATAAACAGTGACTCTGTACAGTTACACAGTGATCTCACCCTGAATAAATAGTGACTCTGTACAGTTACACAGTGATCTCACCCTGAATAAACAGTAACTCTGTACAGTTACACAGTGACCCTCACCCTGAATAAACATTGACTCTGTACAGTTACACATTGACCCTCACTCTGAATAAACAGTGACTCTGTACAGTTACACAGTGAGTGACCCTCACCCTGAATAAACAGTGACTCTGTACAGTTACACAGTGACCCTCACCCTGGATAAACAGTGACTCTGTACAGTTAGAGGGTGAGTGATTCTCACCCTGAATAAACAGTGGCTCTGTACAGTTACACAGTGAGTGATCCTCACCCTGAATAAACAGTGACACTGTACAGTTAAACGGTGACCCTCAACCTGAATAATCAGTGTCTCTGGACAGTTACATGGTGAGTGATTCTCACCCTGAATAAACAGTGACTCTTTACAGTTACACAGTGACCCTCACACTGAATAAACAGTGACTCTGTACAGTTACACAGTGAGTGAACCTCACCCTGAATAAACAGTGACTCTGTACAGTTACACGGTGACTCTCACCAGGAATAAACAGTGACTCTGTACAGTTACAGTGACCCTCACCCTGAATAAAAAGTGACTCTGTACAGTTACACAGTGAGTGACCCTCACCCTGCATAAACAGTGACTCTGTACAGTTACACACTGAGTGACCATCACTCTGAATAAACAGTGACTCTGTACAGTTACACAGTGAGTGACCTTCACCCTGAATAAACAGTGACTCTGTTCAGTTACACAATGAGAGACTCTCACCCTGAATAAACAGTGACTCTGTACAGTTACACAATGAGTGACTCTCACCCTGAATAAACAGTGACTCTGTACAGTTACAGAGTGACCCTCACTCTGAATAAACTGTGACTCTGTACAGTTACACAGTGAGTGACACTCACCCTGAATAAACAGTGACTCCGTACAGTTACACAGCGACCCTCACCCTGAATAAACAGTGACTCTGTACAGTTACACAGTGAGTGACCCTGACCCTGAATAAACAGTGACTCTGTACAGTTACAGAGTGAGTGACCCTCACTCTGAATAAAAACTGATTCTGTACAGTTACACGGTGACCCTCACTCTGAATAAACAGTGATTCTGTACAGTTACACAGTGAGTGACCCTCACTCTGTATAAACAGTGACTCTGTACAGTTACGCAGTGACCCTCACCCTGAATAAACAGTGACTCTGTACAGATACACAGTGAGTGACACTGACCCTGAATAAACAGTGACTCTGTACAGTTACACAATGACCCTCACCCTGAATAAACAGTGACTCTGTACATTTACACAGTGAGTGACCCTCACCCTGAATAAACAGTGACTCTGTACAGTTACACACAGATCTCACCCTGAATAAACAGTGACTCTGTACAGTTACACAGTGACCCTCACTCTGAATAAACAGTGACTCTGTACAGTAACACAGCGATCTCACCCTGAATAAACAGTGGCTCTGTACAGTTACACAGTGAGTGACCCTCACCCTGAATAAACAGTGACTCTGTACAATTACACAATGACCCTCACCCTGAATAAACAGTGACTCTGTACAGTTACACAGCGACCCTCACACTGAAGAAACAGTGACTCTGTACAGTTACATACAGAGTGACCCTCACCCTGAATAAACAGTGACTCTGACAGTTACACAGTGACCCTCACACTGAATAAACAGTGACTCTGTACAGTTACACAATCACCCTCACCCTGAATAAACACTGACTCTGTACAGTTACACAGTGATCCTCACCCTGAGTAAACAGTGACTCTGTACAGTTATAGAGTGACCCTCGCCCTGAATAAACAGTGACTCTGTACAGTTACACAGTGATCTCACCCTGAATATACAGTGACTCTGTACAGTTACACAGTGACTGACCCCCACGCTGAATAAACAGTGACTCTGTACAGTTACACAGTGAGTGACCCTCACTCTGAATAAACAGTGACTCTGTACAGTTACACAGGGATCTCACCCTGAATAAACAGTGACTCTGTACAGTTACACAGTGACCCTCACTCTGAATAAAAAGTGACTCTGTACAGTTACACAGTGATCTCACCCTGAATAAACAGTGAATCTGTACAGTTATGCAGTGACCCTCACCCTGAATAAACAGTGACTCTGTACAGTTACACAGTGAGTGACCCTCACCCAGAATAAACAGTGACTCTGTACAGTTACACAGTTAGTGACCCTCAGCCTGAATAAAAAGTGACTCTGTACAGTCACACAGTGAGAAAACCTCAGTCTGAATAAACAGTGTCTCTATACAGTTACACAGTGAGTGACCCACACCCTGAATAACCAGTGACTCTGTACAGTTACAGTGAATGACCTTCACCCTGAATAAACAGTGAATCTGTACGGTTACACAGTGAGTGACCCTCACTATGAATAAGCAGTGACTCTGTACTGTTACACAGTGACCCTCACTCTGAGTAAACAGTGATTCTGTACAGTTACACGGTGACACTCACCCTGAATAAACAGTGACTCTGTACAGTTACACACTGACTGACCCTCACCCTGAACAAATTGTGACTCTGTACAGTTACACGGTGACTCTCACCTGGAATAAACAGTGACTCTGTACAGTTACAATGACCCTCACCCTGAATAAACAGTGACTCTGTACAGTTACACAGTGAGAGACCCTCAGTCTGAATAAACAGTGTCTCTATACAGTTACACAGTGAGTGAACCTCACCCTGAATAACCAGTGACTCTGTACAGTTACTGTGAGTGACTTTCACGCTGAATAAATAGTGAATCTGTACAGTTACGCAGTGAGTGACCATCAGCCTGAATAAACAGTGACTCTGTACAGTTACACAGTGACACTCACCCTGAATAAACAGTGACTCTGTACAGTTACACAGTGACCCTCACCCTGAATAAACAGTGACTCTGCACAGTTACACAGTGACACTCACCCTGAATAAACAGTGACTCTGTACAGTTACACAGTGACCCTCACCCTGAATAAACAGTGACTCTGTACAGTTACACAGTGAGTGACCATCATCCTGATTAAACAGTGACTCTGTACAGTTACACAGTGACCCTCACCCTGAATAAACAGTGACTCTGTACAGTTACACACTCAGTGACCCTCACTCTGAATAAACAGTGACTCTGTACAGTTACACAGTGACCCTCACCCTGGATAAACAGTGACTCTGTACAGTTACAGGGTGAGTGATTCTCACCCTGAATAAACAGTGACTCTGTACAGTTACACAGTGAGTGATCCTCACCCTGAATAAACAGTGACTCTGTACAGTTACACAGTGAGTGACCCTCACCCTGCATAAACAGTGACTCTGTACAGTTACACACTGAGTGACCCTCACTCTGAATAAACAGTGACTCTGTACAGTTACACAGTGACCCTCACCCTGAATAAACAGTGACTCTGTACAGTTACACAGTGAGTGACCTTCACCCTGAATAAACAGTGACTCTGTACAGTTACACAGTGAGTGACCCTCACCCTGCATAAACAGTGACTCTGTACAGTTACACACTGAGTGACCCTCACTCTGAATAAACAGAGACTCTGTACAGTTACACAGTGACCCTCACCCTGAATAAACAGTGACTCTGTACAGTTACACAGTGAGTGACCTTCACCCTGAATAAACAGTGACTCTGTTCAGTTACACAATGAGAGACTCTCACCCTGAATAAACAGTGACTCTGTACAGTTACACAGTGAGTGACCCTCACCCTGAATAAACAGTGACTCTGTACAGTTACACAATGAGTGACTCTCACCCTGAATAAACAGTGACTCTGTACAGTTACACAGTGACCCTCACTCTGAATAAACAGTGACTCTGTACAGTTACACAGTGAGTGACACTCACCCTGAATAAACAGTGACTCCGTACAGTTACACAGCGACCCTCACCCTGAATAAACAGTGACTCTGTACAGTTACACAGTGAGTGACCCTCACCCTGAATAAACAGTGACTCTGTACAGTTACACAGTGAGTGACCCTCACTCTGAATAAAAACTGATTCTGTACAGTTACACGGTGACCCTCACTATGAATAAACAGTGATTCTGTACAGTTACACAGTGAGTGACCCTCACTCTGTATAAACAGTGACTCTGTAGAGTTACGCAGTGACCCTCACCCTGAATAAACAGTGACTCTGTACAGATACACAGTGAGTGACACTGACCCTGAATAAACAGTGACTCTGTACAGTTACACAATGACCCTCACCCTAAATAAACAGTGACTCTGTACATTTACACAGTGAGTGACCCTCACCCTGAATAAACAGTGACTCTGTACAGTTACACAGAGATCTCACCCTGAACAGTGACTCTGTACAGTTACACAGTGACCCTCACTCTGAATAAACAGTGACTCTGTACAGTAACACAGTGATCTCACCCTGAATAAACAGTGACTCTGTACAGTTACACAGTGAGTGACCCTCACCCTGAATAAACAGTGACTCTGTACAATTACACAATGACCCTCACCCTGAATAAACAGTGACTCTGTACAGTTACCCAGCGACCCTCACACTGAAGAAACAGTGACTCTGTACAGTTACATACAGAGTGACCCTCACCCTGAATAAACAGTGACTCTGACAGTTACACAGTGACCCTCACCCTGAATAAACAGTGACTCTGTACAGTTACACAGTGAGTGACCCTCACTCTGAATAAACAGTGATTCTGTACAGTTACACAGTGAGTGACCCTCACCCTGAATAAACAGTGACTGTGTACAGTTAAGCACTGACCCTCACTCGGAATAAACAGTGACTCTGTACAGATACACAGTGAGTGACCCTCACCCTGAATAATCAGTGACTCTGTACAGTTACACAATGACCCTCACCCTGAATAAACAGTGACTCTGTACAGTTACACAGTGACCCTCACCCTGAATAAACAGTGACTCTGTACAGTTATACAGTGACCCTCATCCTGAATAAACAGTGACTCTGTACAGTTATACAGTGACCCTCACCATGAATAAACAGTGACTCTGTACAGTTACACAGTGATCTCACCCTGAATAAACAGTGACTATGTACAGTTACACAGTGACCCTCACTCTGAATAAACAGTGACTCTGTACAGTTACACAGTGATCTCACCCTGAATAAACAGTAACTCTGTACAGTTACACAGTGACCCTCACTCTGAATAAACAGTAACTGTGTAAAGTTACACAGTGAGTGACCCTCACCCTGAATAAACAGTGACTCTGTACAGTTACAGAGTGAGTGAGCCTCACCCTGAATAAAAAGTGATTCTGTACAGTTACACGTTGACCCTCACTCTGAATAAACAGTGATTCTGTACAGTTACACAGTGAGTGACCCTCACTCTGAATAAACAGTGACTGTGTACAGTTACGCACTGACCCTCACTCGGAATAAACAGTGACTCTGTACAGATACACAGTGAGTGACCCTCACCCTGAATAAACAGTGACTCTGTACAGTTACACAATGACCCTCACCCTGAATAAACAGTGACTCTGCACAGTTACACAGTGACCCACACTCTGAATAAACAGTGACTCTGTACAGTTATACAGTGAACCTCACCCTGAATAAACAGTGACTCTGTACAGTTATACAGTGACACTCACCATGAATAAATAGTGACTCTGTACAGTTACACAGTGATCTCACCCTGAATAAACAGTGACTATGTACAGTTACACAGTGACCCTCACTCTGAATAAACAGTGACTCTGTACAGTTACACAGTGATCTCACCCTGAATAAACAGTAACTCTGTACAGTTACACAGTGACCCTCACTCTGAATAAACAGTAACTCTGTAAAGTTACACAGTGACCCTCACCCTGAATAAACCGTGACTCTGTACAGTTACACACTGAGTAACCCTCACCCTGAATAAACAGTGACTCTGTACAGTTACACAGTGAGTGACCCTCACCCGGAACAAACAGTGACTCTGTACAGTTACACAGTGAGTGACCCTCACCCTGAATAAACAGTGACTCTGTACAGTTACACGGTAACCCTCACTCTGAATAAACAGTGATTCTGTACAGTTACACAGTGAGTGACCCTCACTCTGAATAAACAGTGACTGTGTACAGCTACGCACTGACCCTCACTCGGAATAAACAGTGACTCTGTACAGATACACAGTGAGTGACCCTCACCCTGAATAAACAGTGTCTCTGTACAGTTACACAATGACCCTCACCCTGAATAAACAGTGACACTGTACAGTTACACAGTGACCCTCACCCTGAATAAACAGTGACACTGTACAGTTATACAGTGACCCTCACCCTGAATAAACAGTGACTCTGTACAGTTACACAGAGATCTCACACTGAATAAAAGTGCTTTGTACAGTTACACAGTGACCCTCACTCTGAATAAACAGAGACACTGTACAGTAACACACTGATCTCACCCTGAATAAACAGTGACTCTGTACAGTTACACAGTGAGTGACCCTCACCCTGAATAAACAGTGACTCTGTACAGTTACACAGCGACCCTCACACTGAATAAACAGTGACTCTGTACAGTTACATACAGAGTGACCCTCACCCTGAATAAACAGTGACTCTGTACAGTTACATAGTGAGTGGCCCTCACCCTGAATAAACAGTGACTCTGTACAGTTACACAATCACCCTCACCCTGAATAAACAGTGACTCTGCAGTTACACAGTGACCCTCACCCTGAATAAACAGTGACTCTGTACAGTTACACAGTGACCCTCACTCTGAATAAACAGTGACTCCGTACAGTTACACAGTGAGTGACCCTCACCCTGAATAAACAGTGACTCTGTACAGTTACACAGTGACCATCACCCTGGATAAACAGTGACTCTGTACAGTTACATGGTGAGTGATTCTCACCCTGAATAAACAGTGACTCTGTACAGTAACACAGTGAGTGATCCTCACCCTGAATAAACAGTGACTCTGTACAGTTACACAGTGAGTGATTCTCACCCTGAATAAACAGTGACTCTGTACAGTTAAACAGTGAGTGATCCTCACCCTGAATAAACAGTGACTCAGTACAGTTACACAGTGACCCTCAACCTGAATAATCAGTGTCTCTGTACAGTTACATGGTGAATGATTCTCACCCTGAATAAGCAGTGACTCTGTACAGTTACACAGTGACCCTCACCCTGAATAAACAGTGACTCTGTACAGTTACACAGTGAGTGAACCTCACCCTGAATACACAGTGACTCTGTACAGTTACACGGTGACTCTCACCCAGAATAAACAGTGACTCTGTACAGTTACAGTGACCCTCACTCTGAATACACAGTGACTCTGTACAGTTACACAGTGAGTGACCCTCACCCTGAATAAACAATGACTCTGTACAGTTACACAATGAGTGACTCTCACCCTAAATAAACAGTGACTCTGTACAGTTACACAGTGACCCTCACTCTGAATAAACAGTGACTCTGTACAGTTACACAGTGAGTGACCCTCACCCTGAATAAAAACTGATTCTGTACGGTTACACGATGACCCTCACTCTGAATAAACAGTGATTCTGTACAGTTACACAATCACCCTCACCCTGAATAAACATTGACTCTGTATTGTTACACAGTGAGAGACCCTCACCCTGAACAAACAGTGACTCTGTACAGTTACACAATCACCCTCACCCTGAATAAACAGTGACTCTGTACAGTTACACAGTGATCTCACCCTGAATAAATAGTGACTCTGTACAGTTACACAGTGATCTCACCCTGAATAAACAGTAACTCTGTACAGTTACACAGTGACCCTCACTCTGAATAAACAGTGACTCTGTACAGTTACACAGTGATCTCACCCTGAATAAACAGTGACTCTGTACAGTTACACAGTGACCCTCACTCTGAATAAACAGTGACTCTGTACAGTTACACAGTGATCTCACCCCGAATAAACAGCAACTCTGTAGAGTTACACAGTGAGCCTCACCGTGAATAAACAGTGACTCTGTACAGTTACACAGTGACTCTCACCCTGAATAAACAGTGACTCTGTACAGTTACACAGTGCGTGACCCTCATTCTGAATAAACAATGACTCTGTACAGTTACACAGTGACCCTCAACCTGAATAATCAGTGTCTCTGTACAGTTACATGGTGAATGATTCTCACCCTGAATAAGCAGTGACTCTGTACAGTTACACAGTGACCCTCACCCTGAATAAACAGTGACTCTGTACAGTTACACAGTGAGTGAACCTCACCCTGAATACACAGTGACTCTGTACAGTTACACGGTGACTCTCACCCAGAATAAACAGTGACTCTGTACAGTTACAGTGACCCTCACTCTGAATACACAGTGACTCTGTACAGTTACACAGTGAGTGACCCTCACCCTGAATAAACAATGACTCTGTACAGTTACACAATGAGTGACTCTCACCCTAAATAAACAGTGACTCTGTACAGTTACACAGTGACCCTCACTCTGAATAAACAGTGACTCTGTACAGTTACACAGTGAGTGACCCTCACCCTGAATAAAAACTGATTCTGTACGGTTACACGATGACCCTCACTCTGAATAAACAGTGATTCTGTACAGTTACACAATCACCCTCACCCTGAATAAACATTGACTCTGTATTGTTACACAGTGAGAGACCCTCACCCTGAACAAACAGTGACTCTGTACAGTTACACAATCACCCTCACCCTGAATAAACAGTGACTCTGTACAGTTACACAGTGATCTCACCCTGAATAAATAGTGACTCTGTACAGTTACACAGTGATCTCACCCTGAATAAACAGTAACTCTGTACAGTTACACAGTGACCCTCACTCTGAATAAACAGTGACTCTGTACAGTTACACAGTGATCTCACCCTGAATAAACAGTGACTCTGTACAGTTACACAGTGACCCTCACTCTGAATAAACAGTGACTCTGTACAGTTACACAGTGATCTCACCCCGAATAAACAGCAACTCTGTAGAGTTACACAGTGAGCCTCACCGTGAATAAACAGTGACTCTGTACAGTTACACAGTGACTCTCACCCTGAATAAACAGTGACTCTGTACAGTTACACAGTGCGTGACCCTCATTCTGAATAAACAATGACTCTGTACAGTTACACAGTGACCCTTACCCTGAATAAACAGTGACTCTGTACAGTTACACAATGAGTGACTCTCACCCTGAATAAACAGTGACTCTGTACAGTTACACAGTGACCCTCACTCTGAATAAACAGTGACTCTGTACAGTTACACAGTGAGTGACACTCACCCTGAATAAACAGTGACTCCGTACAGTTACACAGCGACCCTCACCCTGAATAAACAGTGACTCTGTACACTTACACAGTGAGTGACCCTCACCCTGAATAAACAGTGACTCTGTACAGTTACACAGTGAGTGACCCTCACTCTGAATAAAAACTGATTCTGTACAGTTACACGGTGACCCTCACTCTGAATAAACAGTGATTCTGTACAGTTACACAGTGAGTGACCCTCACTCTGTATAAACAGTGACTCTGTAGAGTTACGCAGTGACCCTCACCCTGAATAAACAGTGACTCTGTACAGATACACAGTGAGTGACACTGACCCTGAATAAACAGTGACTCTGTACAGTTACACAATGACCCTCACCCTAAATAAACAGTGACTCTGTACATTTACACAGTGAGTGACCCTCACCCTGAATAAACAGTGACTCTGTACAGTTACACAGAGATCTCACCCTGAACAGTGACTCTGTACAGTTACACAGTGACCCTCACTCTGAATAAACAGTGACTCTGTACAGTAACACAGTGATCTCACCCTGAATAAACAGTGACTCTGTACAGTTACACAGTGAGTGACCCTCACCCTGAATAAACAGTGACTCTGTACAATTACACAATGACCCTCACCCTGAATAAACAGTGACTCTGTACAGTTACCCAGCGACCCTCACACTGAAGAAACAGTGACTCTGTACAGTTACATACAGAGTGACCCTCACCCTGAATAAACAGTGACTCTGACAGTTACACAGTGACCCTCACCCTGAATAAACAGTGACTCTGCACAGTTACACAGTGAGTGACCCTCACTCTGAATAAACAGTGATTCTGTACAGTTACACAGTGAGTGACCCTCACCCTGAATAAACAGTGACTGTGTACAGTTACGCACTGACCCTCACTCGGAATAAACAGTGACTCTGTACAGATACACAGTGAGTGACCCTCACCCTGAATAATCAGTGACTCTGTACAGTTACACAATGACCCTCACCCTGAATAAACAGTGACTCTGTACAGTTACACAGTGACCCTCACCCTGAATAAACAGTGACTCTGTACAGTTATACAGTGACCCTCATCCTGAATAAACAGTGACTCTGTACAGTTATACAGTGACCCTCACCATGAATAAACAGTGACTCTGTACAGTTACACAGTGATCTCACCCTGAATAAACAGTGACTATGTACAGTTACACAGTGACCCTCACTCTGAATAAACAGTGACTCTGTACAGTTACACAGTGATCTCACCCTGAATAAACAGTAACTCTGTACAGTTACACAGTGACCCTCACTCTGAATAAACAGTAACTGTGTAAAGTTACACAGTGAGTGACCCTCACCCTGAAAAAAAAAACAGTGACTCTGTACAGTTACAGAGTGAGTGACCCTCACCCTGAATAAAAAGTGATTCTGTACAGTTACACGTTGACCCTCACTCTGAATAAACAGTGATTCTGTACAGTTACACAGTGAGTGACCCTCACTCTGAATAAACAGTGACTGTGTACAGTTACGCACTGACCCGCACTCGGAATAAACAGTGACTCTGTACAGATACACAGTGAGTGACCCTCACCCTGAATAAACAGTGACTCTGTACAGTTACACAATGACCCTCACCCAGAATAAACAGTGACTCTGTACAGTTACACAGTGACCCACACTCTGAATAAACAGTGACTCTGTACAGTTATACAGTGACCCTCACCCTGAATAAACAGTGACTCTGTACAGTTATACAGTGACACTCACCATGAATAAACAGTGACTCTGTACAGTTACACAGTGATCTCACCCTGAATAAACAGTGACTATGTACAGTTACACAGTGACCCTCACTCTGAATAAACAGTGACTCTGTACAGTTACACAGTGATCTCACCCTGAATAAACAGTAACTCTGTACAGTTACACAGTGACCCTCACTCTGAATAAACAGTAACTCTGTAAAGTTACACAGTGACCCTCACCCTGAATAAACCGTGACTCTGTACAGTTACACACTGAGTAACCCTCACCCTGAATAAACAGTGACTCTGTACAGTTACACAGTGAGTGACCCTCACCCGGAACAAACAGTGACTCTGTACAGTTACACAGTGAGTGACCCTCACCCTGAATAAACAGTGACTCTGTACAGTTACACGGTAACCCTCACTCTCAATAAACAGTGATTCTGTACAGTTACACAGTGAGTGACCCTCACTCTGAATAAACAGTGACTGTGTACAGCTACGCACTGACCCTCACTCGGAATAAACAGTGACTCTGTACAGATACACAGTGAGTGACCCTCACCCTGAATAAACAGTGTCTCTGTACAGTTACACAATGACCCTCACCCTGAATAAACAGTGACTCTGTACAGTTACACAGTGACCCTCACCCTGAATAAACAGTGACACTGTACAGTTATACAGTGACCCTCACCCTGAATAAACAGTGACTCTGTACAGTTACACAGAGATCTCACACTGAATAAACAGTGCTTTGTACAGTTACACAGTGACCCTCACTCTGAATAAACAGAGACACTGTACAGTAACACACTGATCTCACCCTGAATAAACAGTGACTCTGTACAGTTACACAGTGAGTGACCCTCACCCTGAATAAACAGTGACTCTGTACAGTTACACAGCGACCCTCACACTGAATAAACAGTGACTCTGTACAGTTACATACAGAGTGACCCTCACCCTGAATAAACAGTGACTCTGTACAGTTACATAGTGAGTGGCCCTCACCCTGAATAAACAGTGACTCTGTACAGTTACACAATCACCCTCATCCTGAATAAACAGTGACTCTGTACAGTTATACAGTGACCCTCACCATGAATAAACAGTGACTCTGTACAGTTACACAGTGATCTCACCCTGAATAAACAGTGACTATGTACAGTTACACAGTGACCCTCACTCTGAATAAACAGTGACTCTGTACAGTTACACAGTGATCTCACCCTGAATAAACAGTAACTCTGTACAGTTACACAGTGACCCTCACTCTGAATAAACAGTAACTGTGTAAAGTTACACAGTGAGTGACCCTCACCCTGAATAAACAGTGACTCTGTACAGTTACAGAGTGAGTGAGCCTCACCCTGAATAAAAAGTGATTCTGTACAGTTACACGTTGACCCTCACTCTGAATAAACAGTGATTCTGTACAGTTACACAGTGAGTGACCCTCACTCTGAATAAACAGTGACTGTGTACAGTTACGCACTGACCCTCACTCGGAATAAACAGTGACTCTGTACAGATACACAGTGAGTGACCCTCACCCTGAATAAACAGTGACTCTGTACAGTTACACAATGACCCTCACCCTGAATAAACAGTGACTCTGCACAGTTACACAGTGACCCACACTCTGAATAAACAGTGACTCTGTACAGTTATACAGTGAACCTCACCCTGAATAAACAGTGACTCTGTACAGTTATACAGTGACACTCACCATGAATAAATAGTGACTCTGTACAGTTACACAGTGATCTCACCCTGAATAAACAGTGACTATGTACAGTTACACAGTGACCCTCACTCTGAATAAACAGTGACTCTGTACAGTTACACAGTGATCTCACCCTGAATAAACAGTAACTCTGTACAGTTACACAGTGACCCTCACTCTGAATAAACAGTAACTCTGTAAAGTTACACAGTGACCCTCACCCTGAATAAACCGTGACTCTGTACAGTTACACACTGAGTAACCCTCACCCTGAATAAACAGTGACTCTGTACAGTTACACAGTGAGTGACCCTCACCCGGAACAAACAGTGACTCTGTACAGTTACACAGTGAGTGACCCTCACCCTGAATAAACAGTGACTCTGTACAGTTACACGGTAACCCTCACTCTGAATAAACAGTGATTCTGTACAGTTACACAGTGAGTGACCCTCACTCTGAATAAACAGTGACTGTGTACAGCTACGCACTGACCCTCACTCGGAATAAACAGTGACTCTGTACAGATACACAGTGAGTGACCCTCACACTGAATAAACAGTGTCTCTGTACAGTTACACAATGACCCTCACCCTGAATAAACAGTGACACTGTACAGTTACACAGTGACCCTCACCCTGAATAAACAGTGACACTGTACAGTTATACAGTGACCCTCACCCTGAATAAACAGTGACTCTGTACAGTTACACAGAGATCTCACACTGAATAAAAGTGCTTTGTACAGTTACACAGTGACCCTCACTCTGAATAAACAGAGACACTGTACAGTAACACACTGATCTCACCCTGAATAAACAGTGACTCTGTACAGTTACACAGTGAGTGACCCTCACCCTGAATAAACAGTGACTCTGTACAGTTACACAGCGACCCTCACACTGAATAAACAGTGACTCTGTACAGTTACATACAGAGTGACCCTCACCCTGAATAAACAGTGACTCTGTACAGTTACATAGTGAGTGGCCCTCACCCTGAATAAACAGTGACTCTGTACAGTTACACAATCACCCTCACCCTGAATAAACAGTGACTCTGCAGTTACACAGTGACCCTCACCCTGAATAAACAGTGACTCTGTACAGTTACACAGTGACCCTCACTCTGAATAAACAGTGACTCCGTACAGTTACACAGTGAGTGACCCTCACCCTGAATAAACAGTGACTCTGTACAGTTACACAGTGACCATCACCCTGGATAAACAGTGACTCTGTACAGTTACATGGTGAGTGATTCTCACCCTGAATAAACAGTGACTCTGTACAGTAACACAGTGAGTGATCCTCACCCTGAATAAACAGTGACTCTGTACAGTTACACAGTGAGTGATTCTCACCCTGAATAAACAGTGACTCTGTACAGTTAAACAGTGAGTGATCCTCACCCTGAATAAACAGTGACTCAGTACAGTTACACAGTGACCCTCAACCTGAATAATCAGTGTCTCTGTACAGTTACATGGTGAATGATTCTCACCCTGAATAAGCAGTGACTCTGTACAGTTACACAGTGACCCTCACCCTGAATAAACAGTGACTCTGTACAGTTACACAGTGAGTGAACCTCACCCTGAATACACAGTGACTCTGTACAGTTACACGGTGACTCTCACCCAGAATAAACAGTGACTCTGTACAGTTACAGTGACCCTCACTCTGAATACACAGTGACTCTGTACAGTTACACAGTGAGTGACCCTCACCCTGAATAAACAATGACTCTGTACAGTTACACAATGAGTGACTCTCACCCTAAATAAACAGTGACTCTGTACAGTTACACAGTGACCCTCACTCTGAATAAA
>NW_027274840.1:0-79067 GCF_030028105.1 Mobula birostris
TGAGTTTCAGTGCATGAGTTTCAGGGCAGGAGTTTCAGGGTATGTGATTTAGGGCAAGAGTTTCAGGGCATGAGATTCAGGGCTTGAGGTTCAGGGCATGAGGTTCAGGGCATGAGATTCAGGGCATGAGATTCAGGGCATGAGTTTCAGGACAGGAATTTCAGGGCATGAGTTTCAGGGCATGAGTTTCAGGGCAGGAGTTTCAGGGCATGAGATTCAGGGCATGAGTTTCAGGGTAGGTGATTCAGGGCAGGAGTTTCAGGACATGAGATTCAGGGCATGAGTTTCAGTGCAGGAACTTGAGGTCATGAGATTCAGTGCACGAGTTTCAAAGCATGAGATTCAGGGCATGAGATTCAGGGCATGAGTTTCAGGGCAGGAGATTCAGGGCAGGTGTTTCAGTGCAGGAGTTTCAGGGCATGAGATTCAGGGCATGAGTTTCAGGGCATGAGTTTCAGGGCAGGAGTTTCAGGGCATGTAATTCAGGGCGTGAGTTTCAGGATATTAGATTCATGGCATGAGTTTCAGTGCAGGAGTTTCAGGGCATGAGATTCAGGGCGTGAGTTTCAGGGCATGAGATTCAGGGCAGGTATTTCAGGGCATGTAATTCAGGGCATGAGTTTCTGGGCAGATGATTCAGGGCAAGAGTTTTAGGGCATGTGATTCAGGGCATGAGTTTCAGTGCATGAGTTTCAGTGCAGGAGTTTCAGGGCATGAGATTCAGGGCATGAGTTTCAGGGCATGAGATTCAGGGCAGGTATTTCAGGGCATGTAATTCAGGGCATGAGTTTCAGGGCATGAGTTTCAGGGCATGAGTTTCAGGGCAGGAGTTTCAGGGCATGTGATTCAAGGCGTGAGTTTCAGGATATGAGATTCATGGCATGAGTTTCAGTGCAGGTGTTTCAGGGCATGAGATTCAGGGCATGAGTTTCAGTGCATGAGTTTGAGGGCAGGAGTTTCAAGGCATGAGATTCAGGGCATGAGTTTCAGTGCATGAGTTTGAGGGCAGGAGTTTCAGGCCATGAGATTAAGGGCATGAGTTTCAGGGCATGAGATTCAGGGCAGGTGTTTCAGGGCATGTAATTCAGGGCATGAGTTTCTGGGCAGATGATTCAGGGCATGAGTTTTAGGGCATGTGATTCAGGGCATGAGTTTCAGTGCATGAGTTTCAGGGCAGGAGTTTCAGGGTATGTGATGTAGGGCATGAGTTTCAGGGCATGAGATTCAGGGCTTGAGATTCAGGGCATGAGTTTCAGAGCATGAGATTCAGGGCATGAGATTCAGGGCATGATTTTCAGGGCAGGAGATTCAGGGCAGGTGTTTCAGTGCAGGAGTTTCAGGGCATGAGATTCAGGGCATGAGATTCAGGGCATGAGTTTCAGGACAGGAGATTCAGGGCATGAGTTTCAGGGCATGAGTTTCAGGGCATGAGATTCAGGGCATGAGATTCAGGGCTTCATTTTCAGGGCAGGAGATTCAGGGCAGGTGTTTCAGTGCAGGAGTTTCAGGGCACGAGATTCAGGGCATGAGATTCAGGGCATGAGGTTCAGGGCATGAGTTTCAGGGCATGAGTTTCAGGGCAGGAGTTTCAGGGCATGTGATTCAAGGCGTGAGTTTCAGGATATGAGATTCATGGCATGAGTTTCAGTGCAGGTGTTTCAGGGCATGAGATTCAGGGCATGAGTTTCAGTGCATGAGTTTGAGGGCAGGAGTTTCAGGGTATGTGATTTAGGGCATGAGTTTCAGGGCATGAGATTCAGGGCTTGAGTTTCAGGGAATGAGGTTCAGGGCATGAGTTTCAGGGCATGAGATTCAGGGCATGAGTTTCAGTGCAGGAGCTTGAGGGCATGAGATTCAGTGCACGAGTTTCAGAGCACGAGATTCAGGGCATGAGATTCAGGGCATGAGTTTCAGGGCATGAGATTCAGTGCAGGTGTTTCAGGGCATGAGATTCAGGGCATGAGTTTCAGTGCATGAATTTGAGGGCAGGAGTTTCAAGGCATGAGATTCAGGGCATGAGTTTCAGTGCATGAGTTTGAGGGCAGGAGTTTCAGGGCATGAGATTCAGGGCATGAGTTTCAGGGCATGAGATTCAGGGCAGGTATTTCAGGGCATGTAATTCAGGGCATGAGTTTCTGGGCTGATGATTCAGGGCATTAGTTTTAGGGTATGTGGATCAGGGCAAGAGATTCAGTGCATGAGTTTCAGGGCATGAGATTCAGGGCTTGAGTTTCAGGGCATGAGGTTCAGGGCATGAGATTCAGGGCATGAGTTTCAGTGCAGGAACTTGAGGGCATGAGATTCAGTGCACGAGTTTCAGGGCATGAGATTCAGGGCATGAGATTCTGGGCATGAGTTTCAGGGCAGGAGATTCAGGGCAGGTGTTTCAGTGCAGGAATTTCAGGGCATGAGATTCAGGGCATCAGTTTTAGGACAGGAGATTCAGGGAATGATTTTCAGGGCATGCGTTTCAGGGCATGAGATTCAGGGCATGAGATTCAGGGCTTCATTTTCAGGGCATGAGATTCTGGGCATGAGTTTCAGGGTATGTGATGTAGGGCATGAGTTTCAGGGCATGAGATTCAGGGCTTGAGATTCAGGGCATGAGTTTCAGAGCATGAGATTCAGGGCATGAGATTCAGGGCATGATTTTCAGGGCAGGAGATTCAGGGCAGGTGTTTCAGTGCAGGAGTTTCAGGGCATGAGATTCAGGGCATGAGATTCAGGGCATGAGTTTCAGGACAGGAGATTCAGGGCATGAGTTTCAGGGCATGAGTTTCAGGGCATGAGATTCAGGGCATGAGATTCAGGGCTTCATTTTCAGGGCAGGAGATTCAGGGCAGGTGTTTCAGTGCAGGAGTTTCAGGGCACGAGATTCAGGGCATGAGATTCAGGGCATGAGTTTCAGGGCATGAGTTTCAGGGCATGAGTTTCAGGGCAGGAGTTTCAGGGCATGTGATTCAAGGCGTGAGTTTCAGGATATGAGATTCATGGCATGAGTTTCAGTGCAGGTGTTTCAGGGCATGAGATTCAGGGCATGAGTTTCAGTGCATGAGTTTGAGGGCAGGAGTTTCAGGGTATGTGATTTAGGGCATGAGTTTCAGGGCATGAGATTCAGGGCTTGAGTTTCAGGGAATGAGGTTCAGGGCATGAGTTTCAGGGCATGAGATTCAGGGCATGAGTTTCAGTGCAGGAACTTGAGGGCATGAGATTCAGTGCACGAGTTTCAGAGCATGAGTTTCAGGGCATGAGGTTCAGGGCATGAGTTTCAGGGCATGAGATTCAGGTCATGAGTTTCAGTGCAGGAACTTGAGGGCATGAGATTCAGTGCACGAGTTTCAGAGCATGAGATTCAGGGCATGAGATTCAGGGAATGAGTTTCAGGGCATGAGATTCAGGGCAGGTATTTCAGGGCATGTAATTCAGGGCATGAGTTTCTGGGCAGATGATTCAGGGCAGGAATTTTAGTGCATGTGATTCAGGGCATGAGTTTCAGTGCATGAGTTTCAGGGCAGTAGTTTCAGGGTATGTGATTTAGGGCATGAGTTTCAGGGCATGAGATTCAGGGCATGAGTTTCAGGGCAGGAGTTTTAGGGCATGTGATTCAGGGCATGAGTTTGAGTGCATGAGTTTCAGGGCAGGAGTTTCAGGGTATGTGAATTAGGGCATGAGTTTCAGGGCATGAGATTCAGGGCTAGAGTTTCAGGGCATGAGATTCAGGGCATGAGATTCAGGGCATGAGTTTCAGGACAGGAGTTTCTGGGCATGAGTTTCAGGGCATGAGTTTCAGGGCAGGAGTTTCAGGGCATGAGATTCAGGGCATGAGTTTCAGGGTAGGTGATTCAGGGCAGGAGTTTCAGGACATGAGATTCAGGGCATGAGTTTCAGTGCAGGAAATTGAGGTCATGAGATTCAGTGCACGAGTTTCAAAGCATGAGATTCAGGGCATGAGATTCAGGGCATGAGTTTCAGGGCAGGAGATTCAGGGCAGGTGTTTCAGTGCAGGAGTTTCAGGGCATGAGATTCAGGGCATGAGTTTCAGGGCATGAGTTTCAGGGCAGGAGTTTCAGGGCATGTAATTCAGGGCGTGAGTTTCAGGATATTAGATTCATGGCATGAGTTTCAGTGCAGGAGTTTCAGGGCATGAGATTCAGGGCGTGAGTTTCTGGGCAGATGATTCAGGGCAGGAGATTTAGGGCATGTGATTCAGGGCATGAGTTTCAGTGCATGAGTTTCAGTGCAGGAGTTTCAGGGCATGAGATTTAGGGCATGAGTTTCAGGGCATGAGATTCAGGGCAGGTATTTCAGGGCATGTAATTCAGGGCATGAGTTTCTGGGCAGATGATTCAGGGCAGGAGTTTTAGGGCATGTGATTCAGGGCATGAGTTTCAGTGCATGAGTTTCAGGGCAGGAGTTTCAGGGTATGTGATTTAGGGCAAGAGTTTCAGGGCATGAGATTCAGGGCTTGAGGTTCAGGGCATGAGGTTCAGGGCATGAGTTTCAGGGCATGAGATTCAGGGCATGAGTTTCAGTGCAGTTAATTGAGGGCATGAGATTCAGTGCACGAGTTTTAGAGCATGAGATTCAGGGCTTCATTTTCAGGGCAGGAGATTCAGGGCATGAGATTCAGGGCATGAGTTTCAGGGCATGAGATTCAGTGCAGGTGTTTCAGGGCATGAGATTCAGGGCATGAGTTTCAGTGCATGAGTTTCAGGGCAGGAGTTTCAGGATATGTGATTTAGGGCATGAGTTTCAGGGCATGAGATTCAGGGCTTGAGTTTCAGGGAATGAGGTTCAGGGCATGAGTTTCAGGGCATGAGATTCAGGGCATGAGTTTCAGTGCAGGAACTTGAGGGCATGAGATTCAGTGCACGAGTTTCAGAGCATGAGTTTCAGGGCATGAGGTTCAGGGCATGAGTTTCAGGGCATGAGATTCAGGTCATGAGTTTCAGTGCAGGAACTTGAGGGCATGAGATTCAGTGCACGAGTTTCAGAGCATGAGATTCAGGGCATGAGATTCAGGGAATGAGTTTCAGGGCATGAGATTCAGGGCAGGTATTTCAGGGCATGTAATTCAGGGCATGAGTTTCTGGGCAGATGATTCAGGGCAGGAATTTTAGTGCATGTGATTCAGGGCATGAGTTTCAGTGCATGAGTTTCAGGGCAGTAGTTTCAGGGTATGTGATTTAGGGCATGAGTTTCAGGGCATGAGATTCAGGGCATGAGTTTCAGGGCAGGAGTTTTAGGGCATGTGATTCAGGGCATGAGTTTGAGTGCATGAGTTTCAGGGCAGGAGTTTCAGGGTATGTGAATTAGGGCATGAGTTTCAGGGCATGAGATTCAGGGCTAGAGTTTCAGGGCATGAGATTCAGGGCATGAGATTCAGGGCATGAGTTTCAGGACAGGAGTTTCTGGGCATGAGTTTCAGGGCATGAGGTTCAGGGCAGGAGTTTCAGGGCATGAGATTCAGGGCATGAGTTTCAGGGTAGGTGATTCAGGGCAGGAGTTTCAGGACATGAGATTCAGGGCATGAGTTTCAGTGCAGGAAATTGAGGTCATGAGATTCAGTGCACGAGTTTCAAAGCATGAGATTCAGGGCATGAGATTCAGGGCATGAGTTTCAGGGCAGGAGATTCAGGGCAGGTGTTTCAGTGCAGGAGTTTCAGGGCATGAGATTCAGGGCATGAGTTTCAGGGCATGAGTTTCAGGGCAGGAGTTTCAGGGCATGTAATTCAGGGCGTGAGTTTCAGGATATTAGATTCATGGCATGAGTTTCAGTGCAGGAGTTTCAGGGCATGAGATTCAGGGCGTGAGTTTCTGGGCAGATGATTCAGGGCAGGAGTTTTAGGGCATGTGATTCAGGGCATGAGTTTCAGTGCATGAGTTTCAGTGCAGGAGTTTCAGGGCATGAGATTTAGGGCATGAGTTTCAGGGCATGAGATTCAGGGCAGGTATTTCAGGGCATGTAATTCAGGGCATGAGTTTCTGGGCAGATGATTCAGGGCAGGAGTTTTAGGGCATGTGATTCAGGGCATGAGTTTCAGTGCATGAGTTTCAGGGCAGGAGTTTCAGGGTATGTGATTTAGGGCAAGAGTTTCAGGGCATGAGATTCAGGGCTTGAGGTTCAGGGCATGAGGTTCAGGGCATGAGTTTCAGGGCATGAGATTCAGGGCATGAGTTTCAGTGCAGTTAATTGAGGGCATGAGATTCAGTGCACGAGTTTTAGAGCATGAGATTCAGGGCTTCATTTTCAGGGCAGGAGATTCAGGGCATGAGATTCAGGGCATGAGTTTCAGGGCATGAGATTCAGTGCAGGTGTTTCAGGGCATGAGATTCAGGGCATGAGTTTCAGTGCATGAGTTTCAGGGCAGGAGTTTCAGGATATGTGATTTAGGGCATGAGTTTCAGGGCATGAGATTCAGGGCTTGAGTTTCAGGGAATGAGGTTCAGGGCATGAGTTTCAGGGCATGAGATTCAGGGCATGAGTTTCAGTGCAGGAACTTGAGGGCATGAGATTCAGTGCACGAGTTTCAGAGCATGAGTTTCAGGGCATGAGGTTCAGGGCATGAGTTTCAGGGCATGAGATTCAGGTCATGAGTTTCAGTGCAGGAACTTGAGGGCATGAGATTCAGTGCACGAGTTTCAGAGCATGAGATTCAGGGCATGAGATTCAGGGCATGAGTTTCAGGGCATGAGATTCAGGGCAGGTATTTCAGGGCATGTAATTCAGGGCATGAGTTTCTGGGCAGATGATTCAGGGCAGGAATTTTAGTGCATGTGATTCAGGGCATGAGTTTCAGTGCATGAGTTTCAGGGCAGTAGTTTCAGGGTATGTGATTTAGGGCATGAGTTTCAGGGCATGAGATTCAGGGCATGAGTTTCAGGGCAGGAGTTTTAGGGCATGTGATTCAGGGCATGAGTTTGAGTGCATGAGTTTCAGGGCAGGAGTTTCAGGGTATGTGAATTAGGGCATGAGTTTCAGGGCATGAGATTCAGGGCTTGAGTTTCAGGGCATGAGATTCAGGGCATGAGATTCAGGGCATGAGTTTCAGGACAGGAATTTCAGGGCATGAGTTTCAGGGCATGAGTTTCAGGGCAGGAGTTTCAGGGCATGAGATTCAGGGCATGAGTTTCAGGGTAGGTGATTCAGGGCAGGAGTTTCAGGACATGAGATTCAGGGCATGAGTTTCAGTGCAGGAACTTGAGGTCATGAGATTCAGTGCACGAGTTTCAAAGCATGAGATTCAGGGCATGAGATTCAGGGCATGAGTTTCAGGGCAGGAGATTCAGGGCAGGTGTTTCAGTGCAGGAGTTTCAGGGCATGAGATTCAGGGCATGAGTTTCAGGGCATGAGTTTCAGGGCAGGAGTTTCAGGGCATGTAATTCAGGGCGTGAGTTTCAGGATATTAGATTCATGGCATGAGTTTCAGTGCAGGAGTTTCAGGGCATGAGATTCAGGGCGTGAGTTTAAGGGCATGAGATTCAGGGCAGGTATTTCAGGGCATGTAATTCAGGGCATGAGTTTCTGGGCAGATGATTCAGGGCAAGAGTTTTAGGGCATGTGATTCAGGGCATGAGTTTCAGTGCATGAGTTTCAGTGCAGGAGTTTCAGGGCATGAGATTCAGGGCATGAGTTTCAGGGCATGAGATTCAGGGAAGGTATTTCAGGGCATGTAATTCAGGGCATGAGTTTCTGGGCAGATGATTCAGGGCAGGAGTTTTAGGGCATGTGATTCAGGGCATGAGTTTCAGTGCATGAGTTTCAGGGCAGGAGTTTCAGGGTATGTGATTTAGGGCAAGAGTTTCAGGGCATGAGATTCAGGGCATGAGTTTCAGTGCAGTTAATTGAGGGCATGAGATTCAGTGCACGAGTTTCAGGGCATGAGATTCAGGGCTTGAGTTTCAGGGCATGAGATTCAGGGCATGAGATTCAGGGCATGAGTTTCAGGACAGGAATTTCAGGTCATGAGTTTCAGGGCATGAGTTTCAGGGCAGGAGTTTCAGGGCATGAGATTCAGGGCATGAGTTTCAGGGTAGGTGATTCAGGGCAGGAGTTTCAGGACATGAGATTCAGGGCATGAGTTTCAGTGCAGGAACTTGAGGTCATGAGATTCAGTGCACGAGTTTCAAAGCATGAGATTCAGGGCATGAGATTCAGGGCATGAGTTTCAGGGCAGGAGATTCAGGGCAGGTGTTTCAGTGCAGGAGTTTCAGGGCATGAGATTCAGGGCATGAGTTTCAGGGCATGAGTTTCAGGGCAGGAGTTTCAGGGCATGTAATTCAGGGCGTGAGTTTCAGGATATTAGATTCATGGCATGAGTTTCAGTGCAGGAGTTTCAGGGCATGAGATTCAGGGCGTGAGTTTCAGGGCATGAGATTCAGGGCAGGTATTTCAGGGCATGTAATTCAGGGCATGAGTTTCTGGGCAGATGATTCAGGGCAAGAGTTTTAGGGCATGTGATTCAGGGCATGAGTTTCAGTGCATGAGTTTCAGTGCAGGAGTTTCAGGGCATGAGATTCAGGGCATGAGTTTCAGGGCATGAGATTCAGGGCAGGTATTTCAGGGCATGTAATTCAGGGCATGAGTTTCTGGGCAGATGATTCAGGGCAGGAGTTTTAGGGCATGTGATTCAGGGCATGAGTTTCAGTGCATGAGTTTCAGGGCAGGAGTTTCAGGGTATGTGATTTAGGGCAAGAGTTTCAGGGCATGAGATTCAGGGCTTGAGGTTCAGGGCATGAGGTTCAGGGCATGAGTTTCAGGGCATGAGATTCAGGGCATGAGTTTCAGTGCAGTTAATTGAGGGCATGAGATTCAGTGCACGAGTTTCAGAGCATGAGATTCAGGGCATGAGTTTCAGGGCATGAGATTCAGGGCAGGTATTTCAGGGCATGTAATTCAGGGCATGAGTTTCTGGGCAGATGATTCAGGGCAGGAATTTTAGTGCATGTGATTCAGGGCATGAGTTTCAGTGCATGAGTTTCAGGGCAGTAGTTTCATGGTATGTGATTTAGGGCATGAGTTTCAGGGCATGAGATTCAGGGCATGAGTTTCAGGGCAGGAGTTTTAGGGCATGTGATTCAGGGCATGAGTTTGAGTGCATGAGTTTCAGGGCAGGAGTTTCAGGGTATGTGAATTAGGGCATGAGTTTCAGGGCATGAGATTCAGGGCTTGAGTTTCAGGGCATGAGATTCAGGGCATGAGATTCAGGGCATGAGTTTCAGGACAGGAATTTCAGGGCATGAGTTTCAGGGCATGAGTTTCAGGGCAGGAGTTTCAGGGCATGAGATTCAGGGCATGAGTTTCAGGGTAGGTGATTCAGGGCAGGAGTTTCAGGACATGAGATTCAGGGCATGAGTTTCAGTGCAGGAACTTGAGGTCATGAGATTCAGTGCACGAGTTTCAAAGCATGAGATTCAGGGCATGAGATTCAGGGCATGAGTTTCAGGGCAGGAGATTCAGGGCAGGTGTTTCAGTGCAGGAGTTTCAGGGCATGAGATTCAGGGCATGAGTTTCAGGGCATGAGTTTCAGGGCAGGAGTTTCAGGGCATGTAATTCAGGGCGTGAGTTTCAGGATATTAGATTCATGGCATGAGTTTCAGTGCAGGAGTTTCAGGGCATGAGATTCAGGGCGTGAGTTTCAGGGCATGAGATTCAGGGCAGGTATTTCAGGGCATGTAATTCAGGGCATGAGTTTCTGGGCAGATGATTCAGGGCAAGAGTTTTAGGGCATGTGATTCAGGGCATGAGTTTCAGTGCATGAGTTTCAGTGCAGGAGTTTCAGGGCATGAGATTCAGGGCATGAGTTTCAGGGCATGAGATTCAGGGCAGGTATTTCAGGGCATGTAATTCAGGGCATGAGTTTCTGGGCAGATGATTCAGGGCAGGAGTTTTAGGGCATGTGATTCAGGGCATGAGTTTCAGTGCATGAGTTTCAGGGCAGGAGTTTCAGGGTATGTGATTTAGGGCAAGAGTTTCAGGGCATGAGATTCAGGGCTTGAGGTTCAGGGCATGAGGTTCAGGGCATGAGTTTCAGGGCATGAGATTCAGGGCATGAGTTTCAGTGCAGTTAATTGAGGGCATGAGATTCAGTGCACGAGTTTTAGAGCATGAGATTCAGGGCTTCATTTTCAGGGCAGGAGATTCAGGGCAGGTGTTTCAGTGCAGGAGTTTCAGGGCACGAGATTCAGGGCATGAGATTCAGGGCATGAGTTTCAGGGCATGAGATTCAGTGCAGGTGTTTCAGGGCTTGAGATTCAGGGCATGAGTTTCAGTGCATGAATTTGAGGGCAGGAGTTTCAAGGCATGAGATTCAGGGCATGAGTTTCAGTGCATGAGTTTGAGGGCAGGAGTTTCAGGGCATGAGATTCAGGGCATGAGTTTCAGGGCATGAGATTCAGGGCAGGTATTTCAGGGCATGTAATTCAGGGCATGAGTTTCTGGGCAGATGATTTAGGGCATTAGTTTTCGGGCATGTGGATCAGGGCAGGAGATTCAGTGCATGAGTTTCAGGGCAGGAGTTTCAGGGTATGTGATTTAGGGCATGAGTTTCAGGGCATGAGATTCAGGGCATGAGTTTCAGGGCAGGAGTTTTAGGGCATGTGATTCAGGGCATGAGTTTGAGTGCATGAGTTTCAGGGCAGGAGTTTCAGGGTATGTGAATTAGGGCATGAGTTTCAGGGCATGAGATTCAGGGCTTGAGTTTCAGGGCATGAGATTCAGGGCATGAGATTCAGGGCATGAGTTTCAGGACAGGAATTTCAGGGCATGAGTTTCAGGGCATGAGTTTCAGGGCAGGAGTTTCAGGGCATGAGATTCAGGGCATGAGTTTCAGGGTAGGTGATTCAGGGCAGGAGTTTCAGGACATGAGATTCAAGGCATGAGTTTCAGTGCAGGAACTTGAGGTCATGAGATTCAGTGCACGAGTTTCAAAGCATGAGATTCAGGGCATGAGATTCAGGGCATGAGTTTCAGGGCAGGAGATTCAGGGCAGGTGTTTCAGTGCAGGAGTTTCAGGGCATGAGATTCAGGGCATGAGTTTCAGGGCATGAGTTTCAGGGCAGGAGTTTCAGGGCATGTAATTCAGGGCGTGAGTTTCAGGATATTAGATTCATGGCATGAGTTTCAGTGCAGGAGTTTCAGGGCATGAGATTCAGGGCGTGAGTTTCAGGGCATGAGATTCAGGGCAGGTATTTCAGGGCATGTAATTCAGGGCATGAGTTTCTGGGCAGATGATTCAGGGCAAGAGTTTTAGGGCATGTGATTCAGGGCATGAGTTTCAGTGCATGAGTTTCAGTGCAGGAGTTTCAGGGCATGAGATTCAGGGCATGAGTTTCAGGGCATGAGATTCAGGGCAGGTATTTCAGGGCATGTAATTCAGGGCATGAGTTTCTGGGCAGATGATTCAGGGCAGGAGTTTTAGGGCATGTGATTCAGGGCATGAGTTTCAGTGCATGAGTTTCAGGGCAGGAGTTTCAGGGTATGTGATTTAGGGCAAGAGTTTCAGGGCATGAGATTCAGGGCTTGAGGTTCAGGGCATGAGGTTCAGGGCATGAGTTTCAGGGCATGAGATTCAGGGCATGAGTTTCAGTGCAGTTAATTGAGGGCATGAGATTCAGTGCACGAGTTTTAGAGCATGAGATTCAGGGCTTCATTTTCAGGGCAGGAGATTCAGGGCAGGTGTTTCAGTGCAGGAGTTTCAGGGCACGAGATTCAGGGCATGAGATTCAGGGCATGAGTTTCAGGGCATGAGATTCAGTGCAGGTGTTTCAGGGCTTGAGATTCAGGGCATGAGTTTCAGTGCATGAATTTGAGGGCAGGAGTTTCAAGGCATGAGATTCAGGGCATGAGTTTCAGTGCATGAGTTTGAGGGCAGGAGTTTCAGGGCATGAGATTCAGGGCATGAGTTTCAGGGCATGAGATTCAGGGCAGGTATTTCAGGGCATGTAATTCAGGGCATGAGTTTCTGGGCAGATGATTCAGGGCATTAGTTTTCGGGCATGTGGATCAGGGCAGGAGATTCAGTGCATGAGTTTCAGGGCAGGAGTTTCAGGGTATGTGATTTAGGGCATGAGTTTCAGGGCATGAGATTCAGGGCTTGAGTTTCAGGGCATGAGGTTCAGGGCATGAGATTCAGGGCATGAGTTTCAGTGCAGGAACTTGAGGGCATGAGATTCAGTGCACGAGTTTCAGGGCATGAGATTCAGGGCATGAGATTCTGGGCATGAGTTTCAGGGCAGGAGATTCAGGGCAGGTGTTTCAGTGCAGGAATTTCAGGGCATGAGATTCAGGGCATGAGTTTTAGGACAGGAGATTCAGGGAATGATTTTCAGGGCATGCGTTTCAAGGCAGGGGTTTCAGGGTATGTAATTCAGGGCGTGAGTTTCAGGATATGAGATTCATGGCATGAGTTTCAGTGCAGGAGTTTCAGGGCATGAGATTCAGGGCATGAGTTTCAGGGCATGAGATTCAGGACAGGAGTTTCAAGGCATGAAATTCAGGGCTTGAATTTCACTGCATGAGCTTGAGGGCAGGAGTTTCAGGGCATGAGATTCAGGGCATGATTTTCAGGGCATGAGATTCAGGGCAGGAATTTCAGGGCATGTAATTCAGGGCACGAGTTTCTGGGCAGATGATTCAGGGCAGGAGTTTTAGGGCATGTGATTCAGGGCATGAGTTTCAGTGCATGAGTTTCAGGGCAGGAGATTCAGGGTATGAGATTTAGGGCATGAGTTTCAGTGCATGAGATTCAGGGCTTGAGTTTCAGGGCATGATTTTCAGGGCAGGAGATTCAGGGCCGGTGTTTCAGTGCAGGAGTTTCAGGGCATGAGATTCAGGGCATGAGATTCAGGGCATGAGTTTCAGGATATGAGATTCATGGCATGAGTTTCAGTGTAGGAGATTCAGGGCATGAGTTTCAGTGCATAAGTTTGAGGGCAGGAGTTTCAAGGCATGAGATTCAGGGCATGAGTTTCAGTGCATGAGTTTGAGGGCAGGAGTTTCAGGGCATGTAATTCAGGGCGTGAGTTTCAGTGCATGAGATTCAGGGCAGATATTTCAGGGCATGTAATTCAGGGCATGAGGTTCTGGGCAGCTGATTCAGGGCAGGAATTTTAGGGCATGTGATTCAGGGCATGAGTTTCAGGGCATGAGTTTCAGTGCAGGAGTTTCAGGGCATGAGATTCAGGGCATGAATTTCAGGGCATGAGATTCAGGGCAGGTATTTCAGGGCATGTAATTCAGGGCATGAGTTTCTGGGCAGATGATTCAGGGCAGGAGTTCTAGGGCATGTGATTCAGGGCATGAGTTTCAGTGCATGAGTTTCAGGGCAGGAGTTTCACGGTATGTGATTTAGGGCAAGAGTTTCAGGGCATGAGATTCAGGGCTTGAGTTTCAGGGCATGAGGTTCAGGGCATGAGTTTCAGGGCATGAGATTCAGGGCATGAGTTTCAGTGCAGTTAATTGAGGGCATAAGATTCAGTGCACGAGTTTTAGAGCATGAGATTCAGGGCTTCATTTTCAGGGCAGGAGATTCAGGGCAGGTGTTTCAGTGCAGGCGTTTCAGGGCATGAGATTCAGGGCATGAGATTCAGGGCATGAGTTTCAGGACAGGAGATTCAGGGCATGAGTTTCAGGGCATGAGTTTCAGGGCATGAGTTTCAGGGCAGGAGTTTCAGGGCATGTGATTCAGGGCGTGAGTTTCAGGGCATGAGATTCAGGGCAGGTGTTTCAGGGCATGTAATTCAGGGCATGAGTTTCTGGGCAAATGATTCAGAGCATTAGTTTTAGGGCATGTGGTTCAGGGCATGAGATTCAGTGCATGAGTTTCAGGGCAGGAGTTTCAGGGTATGTGATTTAGGGCATGAGTTTCAGGGCATGAGATTCAGGGCTTGAGTTTCAGGGCATGAGGTTCAGGGCATGAGTTTCAGGGCATGAGATTCAGGGCATGAGTTTCAGTGCAGGAACTTGAGGGCATGAGATTCAGTGCACGAGTTTCAGAGCATGAGATTCAGGGCATGAGATTCAGGGCATGAGTTTCAGTGCAGGAATTTCAGGGCATGAGATTCAGGGCATGAGATTCAGGGCATGAGTTTTAGGAAAGGAGATTCAGGGAATGAGTTTCAGGGCATGCGTTTCAAGGCAGGAGTTTCAGGGTATGTAATTCAGGGCGTGAGTTTCAGGATATGAGATTCATGGCATGAGTTTCAGTGCAGGAGTTTCAGGGCATGAGATTCAGGGCATGAGTTTCAGGGCATGAGATTCAGGACAGGAGTTTCAAGGCATGAAATTCAGGGCTTGAGTTTCACTGCATGAGTTTGAGGGCAGGAGTTTCAGGGCATGAGATTCAGGGCATGAGTTTCAGGGCATGAGATTCAGGGCAGGAATTTCAGGGCATGTAATTCAGGGCATGAGTTTCTGGGCAGATGATTCAGGGCAGGAGTTTTAGGGCATGTGATTCAGGGCATGAGTTTCAGTGCATGAGTTTCAGGGCAGGAGATTCAGGGCTTGAGTTTCAGGGCATGATTTTCAGGGCAGGAGATTCAGGGCAGGTGTTTCAGTGCAGGAGTTTCTGGGCATGAGTTTCAGTGCATGAGTTTCAGGGCATGAGTTTCAGGATATGAGATTCATGGCATGAGTTTCAGGGCATGAGATTCAGGGCTTGAGATTCAGGGCATGAGTTTCAGAGCATGAGATTCAGGGCATGAGATTCAGCGCATGATTTTCAGGGCAGGAGATTCAGGGCAGGTGTTTCAGTGCAGGAGTTTCAGGGCATGAGATTCAGGGCATGAGATTCAGGGCATGAGTTTCAGGACAGGAGATTCAGGGCATGAGTTTCAGGGCATGAGTTTCAGGGCATGAGATTCAGGGCATGAGATTCAGGGCTTCATTTTCAGGGCAGGAGATTCAGGGCAGGTGTTTCAGTGCAGGAGTTTCAGGGCACGAGATTCAGGGCATGAGATTCAGGGCATGAGGTTCAGGGCATGAGTTTCAGGGCATGAGTTTCAGGGCAGGAGTTTCAGGGCATGTGATTCAAGGCGTGAGTTTCAGGATATGAGATTCATGGCATGAGTTTCAGTGCAGGTGTTTCAGGGCATGAGATTCAGGGCATGAGTTTCAGTGCATGAGTTTGAGGGCAGGAGTTTCAGGGTATGTGATTTAGGGCATGAGTTTCAGGGCATGAGATTCAGGGCTTGAGTTTCAGGGAATGAGGTTCAGGGCATGAGTTTCAGGGCATGAGATTCAGGGCATGAGTTTCAGTGCAGGAGCTTGAGGGCATGAGATTCAGTGCACGAGTTTCAGAGCACGAGATTCAGGGCATGAGATTCAGGGCATGAGTTTCAGGGCATGAGATTCAGTGCAGGTGTTTCAGGGCATGAGATTCAGGGCATGAGTTTCAGTGCATGAATTTGAGGGCAGGAGTTTCAAGGCATGAGATTCAGGGCATGAGTTTCAGTGCATGAGTTTGAGGGCAGGAGTTTCAGGGCATGAGATTCAGGGCATGAGTTTCAGGGCATGAGATTCAGGGCAGGTATTTCAGGGCATGTAATTCAGGGCATGAGTTTCTGGGCAGATGATTCAGGGCATTAGTTTTAGGGTATGTGGATCAGGGCAAGAGATTCAGTGCATGAGTTTCAGGGCAGGAGTTTCAGGGTATGTGATTTAGGGCATGAGTTTCAGGGCATGAGATTCAGGGCTTGAGTTTCAGGGCATGAGGTTCAGGGCATGAGATTCAGGGCATGAGTTTCAGTGCAGGAACTTGAGGGCATGAGATTCAGTGCACGAGTTTCAGGGCATGAGATTCAGGGCATGAGATTCTGGGCATGAGTTTCAGGGCAGGAGATTCAGGGCAGGTGTTTCAGTGCAGGAATTTCAGGGCATGAGATTCAGGGCATCAGTTTTAGGACAGGAGATTCAGGGAATGATTTTCAGGGCATGCGTTTCAGGGCATGAGATTCAGGGCATGAGATTCAGGGCTTCATTTTCAGGGCATGAGATTCTAGGCATGAGTTTCAGGGTATGTGATGTAGGGCATGAGTTTCAGGGCATGAGATTCAGGGCTTGAGATTCAGGGCATGAGTTTCAGAGCATGAGATTCAGGGCATGAGATTCAGGGCATGATTTTCAGGGCAGGAGATTCAGGGCAGGTGTTTCAGTGCAGGAGTTTCAGGGCATGAGATTCAGGGCATGAGATTCAGGGCATGAGTTTCAGGACAGGAGATTCAGGGCATGAGTTTCAGGGCATGAGTTTCAGGGCATGAGATTCAGGGCATGAGATTCAGGGCTTCATTTTCAGGGCAGGAGATTCAGGGCAGGTGTTTCAGTGCAGGAGTTTCAGGGCACGAGATTCAGGGCATGAGATTCAGGGCATGAGTTTCAGGGCATGAGTTTCAGGGCATGAGTTTCAGGGCAGGAGTTTCAGGGCATGTGATTCAAGGCGTGAGTTTCAGGATATGAGATTCATGGCATGAGTTTCAGTGCATGAGATTCAGGGCTTGAGTTTCAGGGAATGAGGTTCAGGGCATGAGTTTCAGGGCATGAGATTCAGGGCATGAGTTTCAGTGCAGGAAATTGAGGGCATGAGATTCAGTGCACGAGTTTCAGAGCATGAGTTTCAGGGCATGAGGTTCAGGGCAGGAGTTTCAGGGCATGAGATTCAGGTCATGAGTTTCAGTGCAGGAACTTGAGGGCATGAGATTCAGTGCACGAGTTTCAGAGCATGAGATTCAGGGCATGAGATTCAGGGAATGAGTTTCAGGGCATGAGATTCAGGGCAGGTATTTCAGGGCATGTAATTCAGGGCATGAGTTTCTGGGCAGATGATTCAGGGCAGGAATTTTAGTGCATGTGATTCAGGGCATGAGTTTCAGTGCATGAGTTTCAGGGCAGTAGTTTCAGGGTATGTGATTTAGGGCATGAGTTTCAGGGCATGAGATTCAGGGCATGAGTTTCAGGGCAGGAGTTTTAGGGCATGTGATTCAGGGCATGAGTTTGAGTGCATGAGTTTCAGGGCAGGAGTTTCAGGGTATGTGAATTAGGGCATGAGTTTCAGGGCATGAGATTCAGGGCTAGAGTTTCAGGGCATGAGATTCAGGGCATGAGATTCAGGGCATGAGTTTCAGGACAGGAGTTTCAGGGCATGAGTTTCAGGGCATGAGTTTCAGGGCAGGAGTTTCAGGGCATGAGATTCAGGGCATGAGTTTCAGGGTAGGTGATTCAGGGCAGGAGTTTCAGGACATGAGATTCAGGGCATGAGTTTCAGTGCAGGAAATTGAGGTCATGAGATTCAGTGCACGAGTTTCAAAGCATGAGATTCAGGGCATGAGATTCAGGGCATGAGTTTCAGGGCAGGAGATTCAGGGCAGGTGTTTCAGTGCAGGAGTTTCAGGGCATGAGATTCAGGGCATGAGTTTCAGGGCATGAGTTTCAGGGCAGGAGTTTCAGGGCATGTAATTCAGGGCGTGAGTTTCAGGATATTAGATTCATGGCATGAGTTTCAGTGCAGGAGTTTCAGGGCATGAGATTCAGGGCGTGAGTTTCTGGGCAGATGATTCAGGGCAGGAGTTTTAGGGCATGTGATTCAGGGCATGAGTTTCAGTGCATGAGTTTCAGTGCAGGAGTTTCAGGGCATGAGATTTAGGGCATGAGTTTCAGGGCATGAGATTCAGGGCAGGTATTTCAGGGCATGTAATTCAGGGCATGAGTTTCTGGGCAGATGATTCAGGGCAGGAGTTTTAGGGCATGTGATTCAGGGCATGAGTTTCAGTGCATGAGTTTCAGGGCAGGAGTTTCAGGGTATGTGATTTAGGGCAAGAGTTTCAGGGCATGAGATTCAGGGCTTGAGGTTCAGGGCATGAGGTTCAGGGCATGAGTTTCAGGGCATGAGATTCAGGGCATGAGTTTCAGTGCAGTTAATTGAGGGCATGAGATTCAGTGCACGAGTTTTAGAGCATGAGATTCAGGGCTTCATTTTCAGGGCAGGAGATTCAGGGCAGGTGTTTCAGTGCAGGAGTTTCAGGGCACGAGATTCAGGGCATGAGATTCAGGGCATGAGTTTCAGGGCATGAGATTCAGTGCAGGTGTTTCAGGGCATGAGATTCAGGGCATGAGTTTCAGTGCATGAATTTGAGGGCAGGAGTTTCAAGGCATGAGATTCAGGGCATGAGTTTCAGGGCATGAGATTCAGGGCAGGTATTTCAGGGCATGTAATTCAGGGCATGAGTTTCTGGGCAGATGATTCAGGGCATTAGTTTTAGGGTATGTGGATCAGGGCATGAGATTCAGTGCATGAGTTTCAGGGCAGGAGTTTCAGGGTATGTGATTTAGGGCATGAGTTTCAGGGCATGAGATTCAGGGCTTGAGTTTCAGGGCATGAGGTTCAGGGCATGAGATTAAGGGCATGAGTTTCAGTGCAGGAACTTGAGGGCATGAGATTCAGTGCACGATTTCAGGGCATGAGATTCAGGGCATGAGATTCTGGGCATGAGTTTCAGGGCAGGAGATTCAGGGCAGGTGTTTCAGTGCAGGAATTTCAGGGCATGAGATTCAGGGCATGAGTTTTAGGACAGGAGATTCAGGGAATGATTTTCAGGGCATGCGTTTCAAGGCAGGGGTTTCAGGGTATGTAATTCAGGGCGTGAGTTTCAGGATATGAGATTCATGGCATGAGTTTCAGTGCAGGAGTTTCAGGGCATGAGATTCATGGCATGAGTTTCAGGGCATGAGATTCAGGACAGGAGTTTCAAGGCATGAAATTCAGGGCTTGAGTTTCACTGCATGAGCTTGAGGGCAGGAGTTTCAGGGCATGAGATTCAGGGCATGAGTTTCAGGGCATGAGATTCAGGGCAGGAATTTCAGTGCATGTAATTCAGGGCATGAGTTTCTGGGCAGATGATTCAGGGCAGGAGTTTTAGGGCATGTGATTCAGGGCATGAGTTTCAGTGCATGAGTTTCAGGGCAGGAGATTCAGGGTATGAGATTTAGGGCATGAGTTTCAGTGCATGAGATTCAGGGCTTGAGTTTCAGGGCATGATTTTCAGGGCAGGAGATTCAGGGCAGGTGTTTCAGTGCAGGAGTTTCAGGGCATGAGATTCAGGGCATGAGATTCAGGGCATGAGTTTCAGGATATGAGATTCATGGCATGAGTTTCAGTGCAGGAGATTCAGGGCATGAGTTTCAGTGCATAAGTTTGAGGGCAGGAGTTTCAAGGCATGAGATTCAGGGCATGAGTTTCAGTGCATGAGTTTGAGGGCAGGGGTTTCAGGGCATGTAATTCAGGGCGTGAGTTTCAGTGCATGAGATTCAGGGCAGATATTTCAGGGCATGTAATTCAGGGCATGAGTTTCTGGGCAGCTGATTCAGGGCAGGATTTTTAGGGCATGTGATTCAGGGCATGAGTTTCAGTGCAGGAGTTTCAGGGCATGAGATTCAGGGCATGAATTTCAGGGCATGAGATTCAGGGCAGGTATTTCAGGGCATGTAATTCAGGGCATGAGTTTCTGGGCAGATGATTCAGGGCATTAGTTTTAGGGTATGTGGATCAGGGCATGAGATTCAGTGCATGAGTTTCAGGGCAGGAGTTTCAGGGTATGTGATTTAGGGCATGAGTTTCAGGGCATGAGATTCAGGGCTTGAGTTTCAGGGCATGAGGTTCAGGGCATGAGATTAAGGGCATGAGTTTCAGTGCAGGAACTTGAGGGCATGAGATTCAGTGCACGATTTCAGGGCATGAGATTCAGGGCATGAGATTCTGGGCATGAGTTTCAGGGCAGGAGATTCAGGGCAGGTGTTTCAGTGCAGGAATTTCAGGGCATGAGATTCAGGGCATGAGTTTTAGGACAGGAGATTCAGGGAATGATTTTCAGGGCATGCGTTTCAAGGCAGGGGTTTCAGGGTATGTAATTCAGGGCGTGAGTTTCAGGATATGAGATTCATGGCATGAGTTTCAGTGCAGGAGTTTCAGGGCATGAGATTCATGGCATGAGTTTCAGGGCATGAGATTCAGGACAGGAGTTTCAAGGCATGAAATTCAGGGCTTGAGTTTCACTGCATGAGCTTGAGGGCAGGAGTTTCAGGGCATGAGATTCAGGGCATGAGTTTCAGGGCATGAGATTCAGGGCAGGAATTTCAGTGCATGTAATTCAGGGCATGAGTTTCTGGGCAGATGATTCAGGGCAGGAGTTTTAGGGCATGTGATTCAGGGCATGAGTTTCAGTGCATGAGTTTCAGGGCAGGAGATTCAGGGTATGAGATTTAGGGCATGAGTTTCAGTGCATGAGATTCAGGGCTTGAGTTTCAGGGCATGATTTTCAGGGCAGGAGATTCAGGGCAGGTGTTTCAGTGCAGGAGTTTCAGGGCATGAGATTCAGGGCATGAGATTCAGGGCATGAGTTTCAGGATATGAGATTCATGGCATGAGTTTCAGTGCAGGAGATTCAGGGCATGAGTTTCAGTGCATAAGTTTGAGGGCAGGAGTTTCAAGGCATGAGATTCAGGGCATGAGTTTCAGTGCATGAGTTTGAGGGCAGGGGTTTCAGGGCATGTAATTCAGGGCGTGAGTTTCAGTGCATGAGATTCAGGGCAGATATTTCAGGGCATGTAATTCAGGGCATGAGTTTCTGGGCAGCTGATTCAGGGCAGGATTTTTAGGGCATGTGATTCAGGGCATGAGTTTCAGTGCAGGAGTTTCAGGGCATGAGATTCAGGGCATGAATTTCAGGGCATGAGATTCAGGGCAGGTATTTCAGGGCATGTAATTCAGGGCATGAGTTTCTGGGCAGATGATTCAGGGCAGGAGTTTTAGGGCATGAGTTTCAGGGCAGAAGTTTCAGGGTATGTGATTTAGGGCAAGAGTTTCAGGGCATGAGATTCAGGGCTTGAGTTTCAGGGCATGAGGTTCAGGGCATGAGTTTCAGGGCATGAGATTCAGGGCATGAGTTTCAGTGCAGTTAATTGAGGGCATGAGATTCAGTGCACGAGTTTTAGAGCATGAGATTCAGGGCTTCATTTTCAGGGCAGGAGATTCAGGGCAGGTGTTTCAGTGCAGGAGTTTCAGGGCATGAGATTCAGGGCATGAGATTCAGGGCATGAGTTTCAGGACAGGAGATTCAGGGCATGAGTTTCAGGGCATGAGTTTCAGGGCATGAGTTTCAGGGCAGGAGTTTCAGGGCATGTGATTCAGGGCGTGAGTTTCAGGGCATGAGATTCAGGGCAGGTGTTTCAGGGCATGTAATTCAGGGCATGAGTTTCTGGGCAGATGATTCAGGACATTAGTTTTAGGGCATGTGGTTCAGGGCATGAGATTCAGTGCATGAGTTTCAGGGCAGGAGTTTCAGGGTATGTGATTTAGGGCATGAGTTTCAGGGCATGAGATTCAGGGCATGAGTTTCAGAGCATGAGATTCAGGGCATGAGATTCAGGGCATGAGTTTCAGTGCAGGAATTTCAGGGCATGAGATTCAGGGCATGAGATTCAGGGCATGAGTTTTAGGAAAGGAGATTCAGGGAATGAGTTTCAGGGCATGCGTTTCAAGGCAGGAGTTTCAGGGTATGTAATTCAGGGCGTGAGTTTCAGGATATGAGATTCATGGCATGAGTTTCAGTGCAGGAGTTTCAGGGCATGAGATTCATGGCATGAGTTTCAGGGCATGAGATTCAGGACAGGAGTTTCAAGGCATGAAATTCAGGGCTTGAGTTTCACTGCATGAGCTTGAGGGCAGGAGTTTCAGGGCATGAGATTCAGGGCATGAGTTTCAGGGCATGAGATTCAGGGCAGGAATTTCAGTGCATGTAATTCAGGGCATGAGTTTCTGGGCAGATGATTCAGGGCAGGAGTTTTAGGGCATGTGATTCAGGGCATGAGTTTCAGTGCATGAGTTTCAGGGCAGGAGATTCAGGGTATGAGATTTAGGGCATGAGTTTCAGTGCATGAGATTCAGGGCTTGAGTTTCAGGGCATGATTTTCAGGGCAGGAGATTCAGGGCAGGTGTTTCAGTGCAGGAGTTTCAGGGCATGAGATTCAGGGCATGAGATTCAGGGCATGAGTTTCAGGATATGAGATTCATGGCATGAGTTTCAGTGCAGGAGATTCAGGGCATGAGTTTCAGTGCATAAGTTTGAGGGCAGGAGTTTCAAGGCATGAGATTCAGGGCATGAGTTTCAGTGCATGAGTTTGAGGGCAGGGGTTTCAGGGCATGTAATTCAGGGCGTGAGTTTCAGTGCATGAGATTCAGGGCAGATATTTCAGGGCATGTAATTCAGGGCATGAGTTTCTGGGCAGCTGATTCAGGGCAGGATTTTTAGGGCATGTGATTCAGGGCATGAGTTTCAGTGCAGGAGTTTCAGGGCATGAGATTCAGGGCATGAATTTCAGGGCATGAGATTCAGGGCAGGTATTTCAGGGCATGTAATTCAGGGCATGAGTTTCTGGGCAGATGATTCAGGGCAGGAGTTTTAGGGCATGAGTTTCAGGGCAGAAGTTTCAGGGTATGTGATTTAGGGCAAGAGTTTCAGGGCATGAGATTCAGGGCTTGAGTTTCAGGGCATGAGGTTCAGGGCATGAGTTTCAGGGCATGAGATTCAGGGCATGAGTTTCAGTGCAGTTAATTGAGGGCATGAGATTCAGTGCACGAGTTTTAGAGCATGAGATTCAGGGCTTCATTTTCAGGGCAGGAGATTCAGGGCAGGTGTTTCAGTGCAGGAGTTTCAGGGCATGAGATTCAGGGCATGAGATTCAGGGCATGAGTTTCAGGACAGGAGATTCAGGGCATGAGTTTCAGGGCATGAGTTTCAGGGCATGAGTTTCAGGGCAGGAGTTTCAGGGCATGTGATTCAGGGCGTGAGTTTCAGGGCATGAGATTCAGGGCAGGTGTTTCAGGGCATGTAATTCAGGGCATGAGTTTCTGGGCAGATGATTCAGGACATTAGTTTTAGGGCATGTGGTTCAGGGCATGAGATTCAGTGCATGAGTTTCAGGGCAGGAGTTTCAGGGTATGTGATTTAGGGCATGAGTTTCAGGGCATGAGATTCAGGGCATGAGTTTCAGAGCATGAGATTCAGGGCATGAGATTCAGGGCATGAGTTTCAGTGCAGGAATTTCAGGGCATGAGATTCAGGGCATGAGATTCAGGGCATGAGTTTTAGGAAAGGAGATTCAGGGAATGAGTTTCAGGGCATGCGTTTCAAGGCAGGAGTTTCAGGGTATGTAATTCAGGGCGTGAGTTTCAGGATATGAGATTCATGGCATGAGTTTCAGTGCAGGAGTTTCAGGGCATGAGATTCATGGCATGAGTTTCAGGGCATGAGATTCAGGACAGGAGTTTCAAGGCATGAAATTCAGGGCTTGAGTTTCACTGCATGAGCTTGAGGGCAGGAGTTTCAGGGCATGAGATTCAGGGCATGAGTTTCAGGGCATGAGATTCAGGGCAGGAATTTCAGTGCATGTAATTCAGGGCATGAGTTTCTGGGCAGATGATTCAGGGCAGGAGTTTTAGGGCATGTGATTCAGGGCATGAGTTTCAGTGCATGAGTTTCAGGGCAGGAGATTCAGGGTATGAGATTTAGGGCATGAGTTTCAGTGCATGAGATTCAGGGCTTGAGTTTCAGGGCATGATTTTCAGGGCAGGAGATTCAGGGCAGGTGTTTCAGTGCAGGAGTTTCAGGGCATGAGATTCAGGGCATGAGATTCAGGGCATGAGTTTCAGGATATGAGATTCATGGCATGAGTTTCAGTGCAGGAGATTCAGGGCATGAGTTTCAGTGCATAAGTTTGAGGGCAGGAGTTTCAAGGCATGAGATTCAGGGCATGAGTTTCAGTGCATGAGTTTGAGGGCAGGGGTTTCAGGGCATGTAATTCAGGGCGTGAGTTTCAGTGCATGAGATTCAGGGCAGATATTTCAGGGCATGTAATTCAGGGCATGAGTTTCTGGGCAGCTGATTCAGGGCAGGATTTTTAGGGCATGTGATTCAGGGCATGAGTTTCAGTGCAGGAGTTTCAGGGCATGAGATTCAGGGCATGAATTTCAGGGCATGAGATTCAGGGCAGGTATTTCAGGGCATGTAATTCAGGGCATGAGTTTCTGGGCAGATGATTCAGGGCAGGAGTTTTAGGGCATGAGTTTCAGGGCAGAAGTTTCAGGGTATGTGATTTAGGGCAAGAGTTTCAGGGCATGAGATTCAGGGCTTGAGTTTCAGGGCATGAGGTTCAGGGCATGAGTTTCAGGGCATGAGATTCAGGGCATGAGTTTCAGTGCAGTTAATTGAGGGCATGAGATTCAGTGCACGAGTTTTAGAGCATGAGATTCAGGGCTTCATTTTCAGGGCAGGAGATTCAGGGCAGGTGTTTCAGTGCAGGAGTTTCAGGGCATGAGATTCAGGGCATGAGATTCAGGGCATGAGTTTCAGGACAGGAGATTCAGGGCATGAGTTTCAGGGCATGAGTTTCAGGGCATGAGTTTCAGGGCAGGAGTTTCAGGGCATGTGATTCAGGGCGTGAGTTTCAGGGCATGAGATTCAGGGCAGGTGTTTCAGGGCATGTAATTCAGGGCATGAGTTTCTGGGCAGATGATTCAGGACATTAGTTTTAGGGCATGTGGTTCAGGGCATGAGATTCAGTGCATGAGTTTCAGGGCAGGAGTTTCAGGGTATGTGATTTAGGGCATGAGTTTCAGGGCATGAGATTCAGGGCATGAGTTTCAGAGCATGAGATTCAGGGCATGAGATTCAGGGCATGAGTTTCAGTGCAGGAATTTCAGGGCATGAGATTCAGGGCATGAGATTCAGGGCATGAGTTTTAGGAAAGGAGATTCAGGGAATGAGTTTCAGGGCATGCGTTTCAAGGCAGGAGTTTCAGGGTATGTAATTCAGGGCGTGAGTTTCAGGATATGAGATTCATGGCATGAGTTTCAGTGCAGGAGTTTCAGGGCATGAGATTCATGGCATGAGTTTCAGGGCATGAGATTCAGGACAGGAGTTTCAAGGCATGAAATTCAGGGCTTGAGTTTCACTGCATGAGCTTGAGGGCAGGAGTTTCAGGGCATGAGATTCAGGGCATGAGTTTCAGGGCATGAGATTCAGGGCAGGAATTTCAGTGCATGTAATTCAGGGCATGAGTTTCTGGGCAGATGATTCAGGGCAGGAGTTTTAGGGCATGTGATTCAGGGCATGAGTTTCAGTGCATGAGTTTCAGGGCAGGAGATTCAGGGTATGAGATTTAGGGCATGAGTTTCAGTGCATGAGATTCAGGGCTTGAGTTTCAGGGCATGATTTTCAGGGCAGGAGATTCAGGGCAGGTGTTTCAGTGCAGGAGTTTCAGGGCATGAGATTCAGGGCATGAGATTCAGGGCATGAGTTTCAGGATATGAGATTCATGGCATGAGTTTCAGTGCAGGAGATTCAGGGCATGAGTTTCAGTGCATAAGTTTGAGGGCAGGAGTTTCAAGGCATGAGATTCAGGGCATGAGTTTCAGTGCATGAGTTTGAGGGCAGGGGTTTCAGGGCATGTAACTCAGGGCGTGAGTTTCAGTGCATGAGATTCAGGGCAGATATTTCAGGGCATGTAATTCAGGGCATGAGTTTCTGGGCAGCTGATTCAGGGCAGGATTTTTAGGGCATGTGATTCAGGGCATGAGTTTCAGTGCAGGAGTTTCAGGGCATGAGATTCAGGGCATGAATTTCAGGGCATGAGATTCAGGGCAGGTATTTCAGGGCATGTAATTCAGGGCATGAGTTTCTGGGCAGATGATTCAGGGCAGGAGTTTTAGGGCATGAGTTTCAGGGCAGAAGTTTCAGGGTATGTGATTTAGGGCAAGAGTTTCAGGGCATGAGATTCAGGGCTTGAGTTTCAGGGCATGAGGTTCAGGGCATGAGTTTCAGGGCATGAGATTCAGGGCATGAGTTTCAGTGCAGTTAATTGAGGGCATGAGATTCAGTGCACGAGTTTTAGAGCATGAGATTCAGGGCTTCATTTTCAGGGCAGGAGATTCAGGGCAGGTGTTTCAGTGCAGGAGTTTCAGGGCATGAGATTCAGGGCATGAGATTCAGGGCATGAGTTTCAGGACAGGAGATTCAGGGCATGAGTTTCAGGGCATGAGTTTCAGGGCATGAGTTTCAGGGCAGGAGTTTCAGGGCATGTGATTCAGGGCGTGAGTTTCAGGGCATGAGATTCAGGGCAGGTGTTTCAGGGCATGTAATTCAGGGCATGAGTTTCTGGGCAGATGATTCAGGACATTAGTTTTAGGGCATGTGGTTCAGGGCATGAGATTCAGTGCATGAGTTTCAGGGCAGGAGTTTCAGGGTATGTGATTTAGGGCATGAGTTTCAGGGCATGAGATTCAGGGCATGAGTTTCAGAGCATGAGATTCAGGGCATGAGATTCAGGGCATGAGTTTCAGTGCAGGAATTTCAGGGCATGAGATTCAGGGCATGAGATTCAGGGCATGAGTTTTAGGAAAGGAGATTCAGGGAATGAGTTTCAGGGCATGCGTTTCAAGGCAGGAGTTTCAGGGTATGTAATTCAGGGCGTGAGTTTCAGGATATGAGATTCATGGCATGAGTTTCAGTGCAGGAGTTTCAGGGCATGAGATTCAGGGCATGAGTTTCAGGGCATGAGATTCAGGGCAGGAGTTTCAAGGCATGAAATTCAGGGCTTGAGTTTCACTGCATGAGTTTGAGGGCAGGAGTTTCAGGGCATGAGATTCAGGGCATGAGTTTCAGGGCATGAGATTCAGGGCAGGAATTTCAGGGCATGTAATTCAGGGCATGAGTTTCTGGGCAGATGATTCAGGGCAGGAGTTTTAGGGCATGTGATTCAGGGCATGAGTTTCAGTGCATGAGTTTCAGGGCAGGAGATTCAGGGCTTGAGTTTCAGGGCATGATTTTCAGGGCAGGAGATTCAGGGCAGGTGTTTCAGTACAGGAGTTTCTGGGCATGAGATTCAGGGCATGAGATTCAGGGCATGAGTTTCAGGATATGAGATTCATGGCATGAGTTTCAGTGCAGGAGATTCAGGGCATGAGATTCAGGGCATGAGTTTCAGAGCATGAGATTCAGGGCATGATATTCAGGACATGATTTTCAGTGCAGGAGATTCAGGGCAGGTGTTTCAGTGCAGGAGTTTCAGGGCATGAGATTCAGGGCATGAGATTCAGGGCATGAGTTTCAGGACAGGAGATTCAGGGCATGAGTTTCAGGGCATGAGTTTCAGGGCATGAGATTCAGGGCATGAGATTAAGGCTTCATTTTCAGGGCAGGAGATTCAGGGCAGGTGTTTCAGTGCAGGAGTTTCAGGGCACGAGATTCAGTGCATGAGATTCAGGGCATCAGTTTCAGGGCATGAGTTTCAGGGCAGGAGTTTCAGGGCATGTGATTCAAGGCGTGAGTTTCAGGATATGAGATTCATGGCATGAGTTTCAGTGCAGGTGTTTCAGGGCATGAGATTCAGGGCATGAGTTTCAGTGCATGAGTTTGAGGGCAGGAGTTTCAAGGCATGAGATTCAGGGCATGAGTTTCAGTGCATGAGTTTGAGGGCAGGAGTTTCAGGCCATGAGATTAAGGGCATGAGTTTCAGGGCATGAGATTCAGGGCAGGTGTTTCAGGGCATGTAATTCAGGGCATGAGTTTCTGGGCAGATGATTCAGGGCATGAGTTTTAGGGCATGTGATTCAGGGCATGAGTTTCAGTGCATGAGTTTCAGGGCAGGAGTTTCAGGGTATGTGATGTAGGGCATGAGTTTCAGGGCATGAGATTCAGGGCTTGAGATTCAGGGCATGAGTTTCAGAGCATGAGATTCAGGGCATGAGATTCAGGGCATGATTTTCAGGGCAGGAGATTCAGGGCAGGTGTTTCAGTGCAGGAGTTTCAGGGCATGAGATTCAGGGCATGAGATTCAGGGCATGAGTTTCAGGACAGGAGATTCAGGGCATGAGTTTCAGGGCATGAGTTTCAGGGCATGAGATTCAGGGCATGAGATTCAGGGCTTCATTTTCAGGGCAGGAGATTCAGGGCAGGTGTTTCAGTGCAGGAGTTTCAGGGCACGAGATTCAGGGCATGAGATTCAGGGCATGAGTTTCAGGGCATGAGTTTCAGGGCATGAGTTTCAGGGCAGGAGTTTCAGGGCATGTGTTTCAAGGCGTGAGTTTCAGGATATGAGATTCATGGCATGAGTTTCAGTGCAGGTGTTTCAGGGCATGAGATTCAGGGCATGAGTTTCAGTGCATGAGTTTGAGGGCAGGAGTTTCAAGGTATGAGATTCAGGGCATGAGTTTCAGTGCATGAGTTTGAGGGCAGGAGTTTCAAGGTATGAGATTCAGGGCATGAGTTTCAGGGTATGAGATTCAGGGCAGGTATTTCAGGGCATGTAATTCAGGGCATGAGTTTCTGGGCAGATGATTCAGGGCAGGAGTTTCAGGGTATGTGATTTAGGGCATCAGTTTCAGGGCATGAGATTCAGGGCTTGAGTTTCAGGGCATGAGGTTCAGGGCATGAGTTTCAGGGCATGAGATTCAGGGCTTGAGTTTCAGTGCAGGAACTTGAGGGCATGAGATTCAGTGCACGAGTTTCAGAGCATGAGATTCAGGGCATGAGATTCAGGTCATGATTTTCAAGGCAGGAGATTCAGGGCAGGTGTTTCAGTGCAGGAGTTTCAGGACATGAGATTCAGGGCATGAGTTTCAGTGCAGTAACTTGAGGTCATGAGATTCAGTGCACGAGTTTCAGAGCGTGAGATTCAGTGCAGGAGTTTCAGGGCATGAGATTCAGGACATGAGATTCAGGGCATGAGTTTTAGGACAGGAGATTCAGGGCATGAGTTTCAGGGCATGAGTTTCAGGGCATGAGTTTCAGGGCAGGAGTTTCAGGGCATGTAATTCAGGGCGTGAGTTTCAGGATATGAGATTCATGGCATGAGTTTCAGTGCAGGAGTTTCAGGGCATGAGTTTCAGGGCATGAGATTCAGGGCAGGTATTTCAGGGCATGTAATTCAGGGCATGAGTTTCTGGGCAGATGATTCAGGGCAGGAATTTTAGGGCATGTGATTCAGGGCATGTAATTCAGGGCATGAGTTTCTGGGCAGATGATTCAGGGCAGGAATTTTAGGGCATGTGATTCAGGGCATGAGTTTCAGTGCATGCGTTTCAGGGCAGTAGTTTCAGGGTATGTGATTCAGGGTATGAGTTTCAGGGCATGAGATTCAGGGCTTGAGTTTCAGGGCATGAGATTCAGGGCAGGAGTTTTAGGGCATGTGATTCAGGGCACGAGTTTGAGTGCATGAGTTTCAGGGCAGGAGTTTCAGGGTATGTGGTTTAGGGCATGAGTTTCAGAGCATGAGATTCCGGGCAGGAGATTCAGGGTATGATTTTCAGGGCAGGAGATTCAGGGCAGGTGTTTCAGTGCAGGAGTTTCAGGGCATGAGATTCAGAGCATGAGATTCAGGGCATGAGTTTTAGGACAGGAGATTCAGGGCATGAGTTTCAGGGCATGAGTGTCAGGGCATGAGTTTCAGGGCAGGAGTTTCAGGGCATGTAATTCAGGGCGTGAGTTTCAGGATATGAGATTCATGGCATGAGTTTGAGTGCAGGAGTTTCAGGGCATGAGATTCAGGGCATGAGTTTCAGGGCATGAGATTCAGGGCAGGTATTTCAGGGCATGTAATTGAGGGCATGAGTTTCTGGGCAGATGATTCAGGGCAGGAGTTTTAGGGCATGAGATTCAGGGCATGAGATTCAGGGCATGAGTTTCAGGGCATGAAATTCAGGGCAGGTATTTCAGGGCATGTAATTCAGGGCATGATTTTCTGGGCAGATGATTCAGGGCAGGAATTTTAGGGCATGTGATTCAGGGCATGAGTTTCAGTGCATGAGTTTCAGGGCAGTAGTTTCAGGGTATGTGATTTAGGGCATGAGTTTCAGGGCATGAGATTCAGGGCCTGAGTTTCAGGGCATGAGGTTCAGGGCATGAGTTTCAGGGCATGAGTTTCAGGGCAGGAGTTTTAGGGCATGTGATTCAGGGCATGAGTTTGAGTGCATGAGTTTCAGGGCAGGAGTTTCAGGGTATGTGATTTAGGGCATGAGATTCCGGGCATGAGATTCAGGGCTTGAGTTTCAGGGCATGAGGTTCAGGGCATGAGTTTCAGGTCATGAGATTCAGGGCATAAGTTTCAGTGCAGGAACTTGAGGGCATGAGATTCAGGGCATGAGTTTCAGAGCATGAGATTCAGGGCTTGAGATTCAGGGCATGATTTTCAGGGCAGGAGATTCAGGGCAGGTGTTTCAGTGCAGGAGTTTCAGGGCATGATATTCAGGGCATGAGATTCAGGGCATGAGTTTCAGGACAGGAGATTCAGGGCATGAGATTCAGTGCACGAGTTTCAGGGCAGGAGTTTCAGGGTATGTGATTTAGGGCATGAGTTTCAGGGCATGAGATTCAGGGCTTGAGTTTCAGGGCATGAGGTTCAGGGCATGAGTTTCAGGGCATGAGATTCAGGGCATGAGTTTCAGTGCAGGAACTTGAGGGCATGAGATTCAGTGCACGAGTTTCAGAGCATGAGATTCAGGGCATGAGATTCAGGGCATGAGTTTCAGTGCAGGAATTTCAGGGCATGAGATTCAGGGCATGAGATTCAGGGCATGAGTTTTAGGAAAGGAGATTCAGGGAATGAGTTTCAGGGCATGCGTTTCAAGGCAGGAGTTTCAGGGTATGTAATTCAGGGCGTGAGTTTCAGGATATGAGATTCATGGCATGAGTTTCAGTGCAGGAGTTTCAGGGCATGAGATTCAGGGCATGAGTTTCAGGGCATGAGATTCAGGACAGGAGTTTCAAGGCATGAAATTCAGGGCTTGAGTTTCACTGCATGAGTTTGAGGGCAGGAGTTTCAGGGCATGAGATTCAGGGCATGAGTTTCAGGGCATGAGATTCAGGGCAGGAATTTCAGGGAATGTAATTCAGGGCATGAGTTTCTGGGCAGATGATTCAGGGCAGGAGTTTTAGGGCATGTGATTCAGGGCATGAGTTTCAGTGCATGAGTTTCAGGGCAGGAGATTCAGGGCTTGAGTTTCAGGGCATGATTTTCAGGGCAGGAGATTCAGGGCAGGTGTTTCAGTGCAGGAGTTTCTGGACATGAGATTCAGGGCATGAGATTCAGGGCATGAGTTTCAGGATATGAGATTCATGGCATGAGTTTCAGTGCAGGAGATTCAGGGCATGAGATTCAGGGCATGAGTTTCAGAGCATGAGATTCAGGGCATGATATTCAGGGCATGATTTTCAGTGCAGGAGATTCAGGGCACGTGTTTCAGTGCAGGAGTTTCAGGGCATGAGATTCAGGGCATGAGATTCAGGGCATGAGTTTCAGGACAGGAGATTCAGGGCATGAGTTTCAGGGCATGAGTTTCAGGGCATGAGATTCAGGGCATGAGATTCAGGGCTTCATTTTCAGGGCAGGAGATTCAGGGCAGGTGTTTCAGTGCAGGAGTTTCAGGGCACGAGATTCAGTGCATGAGATTCAGGGCATGAGTTTCAGGGCATGAGTTTCAGGGCAGGAGTTTCAGGGCATGTGATTCAAGGCGTGAGTTTCAGGATATGAGATTATGGCATGAGTTTCAGTGCAGGTGTTTCAGGGCATGAGATTCAGGGCATGGGTTTCAGTGCATGAGTTTGAGGGCAGGAGTTTCAAGGCATGAGATTCAGGGCATGAGTTTCAGTGCATGAGTTTGAGGGCAGGAGTTTCAGGCCATGAGATTAAGGGCATGAGTTTCAGGGCATGATATTCAGGGCAGGTGTTTCAGGGCATGTAATTCAGGGCATGAGTTCTCTGGGCAGATGATTCAGGGCAGAGTTTTAGGGCATGTGATTCAGGGCATGAGTTTCAGTGCATGAGTTTCAGGGCAGGAGTTTCAGGGTATGTGATGTAGGGCATGAGTTTCTGGGCATGAGATTCAGGGCTTCAGATTCAGGGCATGAGTTTCAGAGCATGAGATTCAGGGCATGAGATTCAGGGCATGATTTTCAGGGCAGGAGATTCAGGGCAGGTGTTTCAGTGCAGGAGTTTCAGGGCATGAGATTCAGGGCATGAGATTCAGGGCATGAGTTTCAGGACAGGAGATTCAGGGCATGAGTTTCAGGGCATGAGTTTGAGGGCATGAGATTCAGGGCATGAGATTCAGGGCATGAGTTTCAGTGCAGGAACTTGAGGGCATGAGATTCAGGGCAGGAGATTCAGGGCAGGTGTTTCAGTGCAGGAGTTTCAGGGCATGATATTCAGGGCATGAGATTCAGGGCATGAGTTTCAGGTCATGAGATTCAGGGCATAAGTTTCAGTGCAGGAGTTTCAGGGCATGAGATTCAGGGCATGAGTTTCAGGGCATGAGATTCAGGACAGGAGTTTCAAGGCATGAAATTCAGGGCTTGAGTTTCACTGCATGAGTTTGAGGGCAGGAGTTTCAGGGCATGAGATTCAGGGCATGAGTTTCAGGGCATGAGATTCAGGGCAGGAATTTCAGGGAATGTAATTCAGGGCATGAGTTTCTGGGCAGATGATTCAGGGCAGGAGTTTTAGGGCATGTGATTCAGGGCATGAGTTTCAGTGCATGAGTTTCAGGGCAGGAGATTCAGGGCTTGAGTTTCAGGGCATGATTTTCAGGGCAGGAGATTCAGGGCAGGTGTTTCAGTGCAGGAGTTTCTGGACATGAGATTCAGGGCATGAGATTCAGGGCATGAGTTTCAGGATATGAGATTCATGGCATGAGTTTCAGTGCAGGAGATTCAGGGCATGAGATTCAGGGCATGAGTTTCAGAGCATGAGATTCAGGGCATGATATTCAGGGCATGATTTTCAGTGCAGGAGATTCAGGGCACGTGTTTCAGTGCAGGAGTTTCAGGGCATGAGATTCAGGGCATGAGATTCAGGGCATGAGTTTCAGGACAGGAGATTCAGGGCATGAGTTTCAGGGCATGAGTTTCAGGGCATGAGATTCAGGGCATGAGATTCAGGGCTTCATTTTCAGGGCAGGAGATTCAGGGCAGGTGTTTCAGTGCAGGAGTTTCAGGGCACGAGATTCAGTGCATGAGATTCAGGGCATGAGTTTCAGGGCAGGAGTTTCAGGGCATGTGATTCAAGGCGTGAGTTTCAGGATATGAGATTATGGCATGAGTTTCAGTGCAGGTGTTTCAGGGCATGAGATTCAGGGCATGAGTTTCAGTGCATGAGTTTGAGGGCAGGAGTTTCAAGGCATGAGATTCAGGGCATGAGTTTCAGTGCATGAGTTTGAGGGCAGGAGTTTCAGGCCATGAGATTAAGGGCATGAGTTTCAGGGCATGAGATTCAGGGCAGGTGTTTCAGGGCATGTAATTCAGGGCATGAGTTTCTGGGCAGATGATTCAGGGCAGAGTTTTAGGGCATGTGATTCTGGGCATGAGTTTCAGTGCATGAGTTTCAGGGCAGGAGTTTCAGGGTATGTGATGTAGGGCATGAGTTTCAGGGCATGAGATTGAGGGCATGATTTTCAGGGCAGGAGATTGAGGGCAGGTGTTTCAGTGCAGGAGTTTCAGGGCATGAGATTCAGGGCATGAGATTCAGGGCATGAGTTTCAGGACAGGAGATTCAGGGCATGAGTTTCAGGGCATGAGTTTGAGGGCATGAGATTCAGGGCATGAGATTCAGGGCTTCATTTTCAGGGCAGGAGATTCAGGGCAGGTGTTTCAGTGCAGGAGTTTCAGGGCACGAGATTCAGGGCATGAGATTCAGGGCATGAGTTTCAGGGCATGAGTTTCAGGGCATGAGTTTCAGGGCAGGAGTTTCAGGGCATGTGATTCAAGGCGTGAGTTTCAGGATATGAGATTCATGGCATGAGTTTCAGTGCAGGTGTTTCAGGGCATGAGATTCAGGGCATGAGTTTCAGTGCATGAGTTTGAGGGCAGGAGTTTCAAGGCATGAGATTCAGGGCATGAGTTTCAGTGCATGAGTTTGAGGGCAGGAGTTTCTGGGCATGAGATTCAGGGCATGAGTTTCAGGGCATGAGATTCAGGGCAGGTATTTCAGGGCATGTAATTCAGGGCATGAGTTTCTGGGCAGATGATTCAGGGCAGGAGTTTCAGGGTATGTGATTTAGGGCATGAGTTTCAGGGCATGAGATTCAGGGCTTGAGTTTCAGGGCATGAGGTTCAGGGCATGAGTTTCAGGGCATGAGATTCAGGGCTTGAGTTTCAGTGCAGGAACTTGAGGGCATGAGATTCAGTGCACGAGTTTCAGAGCATGAGATTCAGGGCATGAGATTCAGGTCATGATTTCCAAGGCAGGAGATTCAGGGCAGGTGTTTCAGTGCAGGAGTTTCAGGACATGAGATTCAGGGCATGAGTTTCAGTGCAGTAACTTGAGGTCATGAGATTCAGTGCACGAGTTTCAGAGCGTGAGATTCAGGGCATGAGATTCAGGGCATGAGTTTCAGGGCAGGAGATTCAGGGCAGGTGTTTCAGTACAGGAGTTTCAGGGCATGAGATTCAGGACATGAGATTCAGGGAATGAGTTTTAGGACAGGAGATTCAGGGCATGAGTTTCAGGGCATGAGTTTCAGGGCATGAGTTTCAGGGCAGGAGTTTCAGGGCATGTAATTCAGGGCGTGAGTTTCAGGATATGAGATTCAGGGCATGAGTTTCAGGGCATGAGATTCAGGGCAGGTATTTCAGGGCATGTAATTCAGGGCATGAGTTTCTGGGCAGATGATTCAGGGCATGAGTTTCAGGGCAGGTGTTTCAGTGCAGGAGTTTCAGGGCACGAGATTCAGGGCCTGAGTTTCAGGGCATGAGGTTCAGGGCATGAGTTTCAGGGCATGAGTTTCAGGGCAGGAGTTTTAGGGCATGTGATTCAGGGCATGAGTTTGAGTGCATGAGTTTCAGGGCAGGAGTTTCAGGGTATGTGATTTAGGGCATGAGATTCCGGGCATGAGATTCAGGGCTTGAGTTTCAGGGCATGAGGTTCAGGGCATGAGTTTCAGGTCATGAGATTCAGGGCATAAGTTTCAGTGCAGGAACTTGAGGGCATGAGATTCAGGGCATGAGTTTCAGAGCATGAGATTCAGGGCTTGAGATTCAGGGCATGATTTTCAGGGCAGGAGATTCAGGGCAGGTGTTTCAGTGCAGGAGTTTCAGGGCATGATATTCAGGGCATGAGATTCAGGGCATGAGTTTCAGGACAGGAGATTCAGGGCATGAGATTCAGTGCACGAGTTTCAGGGCAGGAGTTTCAGGGTATGTGATTTAGGGCATGAGTTTCAGGGCATGAGATTCAGGGCTTGAGTTTCAGGGCATGAGGTTCAGGGCATGAGTTTCAGGGCATGAGATTCAGGGCATGAGTTTCAGTGCAGGAACTTGAGGGCATGAGATTCAGTGCACGAGTTTCAGAGCATGAGATTCAGGGCATGAGATTCAGGGCATGAGTTTCAGTGCAGGAATTTCAGGGCATGAGATTCAGGGCATGAGATTCAGGGCATGAGTTTTAGGAAAGGAGATTCAGGGAATGAGTTTCAGGGCATGCGTTTCAAGGCAGGAGTTTCAGGGTATGTAATTCAGGGCGTGAGTTTCAGGATATGAGATTGATGGCATGAGTTTCAGTGCAGGAGTTTCAGGGCATGAGATTCAGGGCATGAGTTTCAGGGCATGAGATTCAGGACAGGAGTTTCAAGGCATGAAATTCAGGGCTTGAGTTTCACTGCATGAGTTTGAGGGCAGGAGTTTCAGGGCATGAGATTCAGGGCATGAGTTTCAGGCATGAGATTCAGGGCAGGAATTTCAGGGAATGTAATTCAGGGCATGAGTTTCTGGCAGATGATTCAGGGCAGGAGTTTAGGGCATGTGATTCAGGGCATAAGTTTCAGTGCATGAGTTTCAGGGCAGGAGATTCAGGGCTTGAGTTTCAGAGCATGATTTTCAGGGCAGGAGATTCAGGGCAGGTGTTTCAGTGCAGGAGTTTCTGGACATGAGATTCAGGGCATGAGATTCAGGGCATGAGTTTCAGGATATGAGATTCATGGCATGAGTTTCAGTGCAGGAGATTCAGGGCATGAGATTCAGGGCATGAGTTTCAGAGCATGAGATTCAGGGCATGATATTCAGGGCATGATTTTCAGTGCAGGAGATTCAGGGCACGTGTTTCAGTGCAGGAGTTTCAGGGCATGAGATTCAGGGCATGAGATTCAGGGCATGAGTTTCAGGACAGGAGATTCAGGGCATGAGTTTCAGGGCATGAGTTTCAGGGCATGAGATTCAGGGCATGAGATTCAGGGCTTCATTTTCAGGGCAGGAGATTCAGGCAGGTGTTTCAGTGCAGGAGTTTCAGGGCACGAGATTCAGTGCATGAGATTCAGGGCATGAGTTTCAGGGCATGAGTTTCAGGGCAGGAGTTTCAGGGCATGTGATTCAAGGCGTGAGTTTCAGGATATGAGATTATGGCATGAGTTTCAGTGCAGGTGTTTCAGGGCATGAGATTCAGGGCATGAGTTTCAGTGCATGAGTTTGAGGGCAGGAGTTTCAAGGCATGAGATTCAGGGCATGAGTTTCAGTGCATGAGTTTGAGGGCAGGAGTTTCAGGCCATGAGATTAAGGGCATGAGTTTCAGGGCATGAGATTCAGGGCAGGTGTTTCAGGGCATGTAATTCAGGGCATGAGTTCTCTGGGCAGATGATTCAGGGCAGAGTTTTAGGGCATGTGATTCAGGGCATGAGTTTCAGTGCATGAGTTTCAGGGCAGGAGTTTCAGGGTATGTGATGTAGGGCATGAGTTTCTGGGCATGAGATTCAGGGCTTGAGATTCAGGGCATGAGTTTCAGAGCATGAGATTCAGGGCATGAGATTCAGGGCATGATTTTCAGGGCAGGAGATTCAGGGCAGGTGTTTCAGTGCAGGAGTTTCAGGGCATGAGATTCAGGGCATGAGATTCAGGGCATGAGTTTCAGGACAGGAGATTCAGGGCATGAGTTTCAGGGCATGAGTTTGAGGGCATGAGATTCAGGGCATGAGATTCAGGGCATGAGTTTCAGTGCAGGAACTTGAGGGCATGAGATTCAGGGCAGGAGATTCAGGGCAGGTGTTTCAGTGCAGGAGTTTCAGGGCATGATATTCAGGGCATGAGATTCAGGGCATGAGTTTCAGGTCATGAGATTCAGGGCATAAGTTTCAGTGCAGGAGTTTCAGGGCATGAGATTCAGGGCATGAGTTTCAGGGCATGAGATTCAGGACAGGAGTTTCAAGGCATGAAATTCAGGGCTTGAGTTTCACTGCATGAGTTTGAGGGCAGGAGTTTCAGGGCATGAGATTCAGGGCATGAGTTTCAGGGCATGAGATTCAGGGCAGGAATTTCAGGGAATGTAATTCAGGGCATGAGTTTCTGGGCAGATGATTCAGGGCAGGAGTTTTAGGGCATGTGATTCAGGGCATGAGTTTCAGTGCATGAGTTTCAGGGCAGGAGATTCAGGGCTTGAGTTTCAGGGCATGATTTTCAGGGCAGGAGATTCAGGGCAGGTGTTTCAGTGCAGGAGTTTCTGGGCATGAGATTCAGGGCATGAGATTCAGGGCATGAGTTTCAGGATATGAGATTCATGGCATGAGTTTCAGTGCAGGAGATTCAGGGCATGAGATTCAGGGCATGAGTTTCAGAGCATGAGATTCAGGGCATGATATTCAGGGCATGATTTTCAGTGCAGGAGATTCAGGGCACGTGTTTCAGTGCAGGAGTTTCAGGGCATGAGATTCAGGGCATGAGATTCAGGGCATGAGTTTCAGGACAGGAGATTCAGGGCATGAGTTTCAGGGCATGAGTTTCAGGGCATGAGATTCAGGGCATGAGATTCAGGGCTTCATTTTCAGGGCAGGAGATTCAGGGCAGGTGTTTCAGTGCAGGAGTTTCAGGGCACGAGATTCAGTGCATGAGATTCAGGGCATGAGTTTCAGGGCATGAGTTTCAGGGCAGGAGTTTCAGGGCATGTGATTCAAGGCGTGAGTTTCAGGATATGAGATTATGGCATGAGTTTCAGTGCAGGTGTTTCAGGGCATGAGATTCAGGGCATGAGTTTCAGTGCATGAGTTTGAGGGCAGGAGTTTCAAGGCATGAGATTCAGGGCATGAGTTTCAGTGCATGAGTTTTGAGGGCAGGAGTTTCAGGCCATGAGATTAAGGGCATGAGTTCAGGGCATGAGATTCAGGGCAGGTGTTTCAGGGCATGTAATTCAGGGCATGAGTTTCTGGGCAGATGATTCAGGGCAGAGTTTTAGGGCATGTGATTCAGGGCATGAGTTTCAGTGCATGAGTTTCAGGGCAGGAGTTTCAGGGTATGTGATGTAGGGCATGAGTTTCTGGGCATGAGATTCAGGGCTTGAGATTCAGGGCATGAGTTTCAGAGCATGAGATTCAGGGCATGAGATTCAGGGCATGATTTTCAGGGCAGGAGATTCAGGGCAGGTGTTTCAGTGCAGGAGTTTCAGGCATGAGATTCAGGGCATGAGATTCAGGCATGAGTTTCAGGACAGGAGATTCAGGGCATGAGTTTCAGGGCATGAGTTTGAGGGCATGAGAATCAGGGCATGAGATTCAGGGCTTCATTTTCAGGGCAGGAGATTCAGGGCAGGTGTTTCAGTGCAGGAGTTTCAGGGCACGAGATTCAGGGCATGAGATTCAGGGCATGAGTTTCAGGGCATGAGTTTCAGGGCATGAGTTTCAGGGCAGGAGTTTCAGGGCATGTGATTCAAGGCGTGAGTTTCAGGATATGAGATTCATGGCATGAGTTTCAGTGCAGGTGTTTCAGGGCATGAGATTCAGGGCATGAGTTTCAGTGCATGAGTTTGAGGGCAGGAGTTTCAAGGCATGAGATTCAGGGCATGAGTTTCAGTGCATGAGTTTGAGGGCAGGAGTTTCTGGGCATGAGATTCAGGGCATGAGTTTCAGGGCATGAGATTCAGGGCAGGTATTTCAGGGCATGTAATTCAGGGCATGAGTTTCTGGGCAGATGATTCAGGGCAGGAGTTTCAGGGTATGTGATTTAGGGCATGAGTTTCAGGGCATGAGATTCAGGGCTTGAGTTTCAGGGCATGAGGTTCAGGGCATGAGTTTCAGGGCATGAGATTCAGGGCTTGAGTTTCAGTGCAGGAACTTGAGGGCATGAGATTCAGTGCACGAGTTTCAGAGCATGAGATTCAGGGCATGAGATTCAGGTCATGATTTCCAAGGCAGGAGATTCAGGGCAGGTGTTTCAGTGCAGGAGTTTCAGGACATGAGATTCAGGGCATGAGTTTCAGTGCAGTAACTTGAGGTCATGAGATTCAGTGCACGAGTTTTAGAGCGTGAGATTCAGGGCATGAGATTCAGGGCATGAGTTTCAGGGCAGGAGATTTTGGGCAGGTGTTTCAGTACAGGAGTTTCAGGGCATGAGATTCAGGACATGAGATTCAGGAATGAGTTTTAGGACAGGAGATTCAGGGCATGAGTTTCAGGGCATGAGTTTCAGGGCATGAGTTCAGGGCAGGAGTTTCAGGGCATGTAATTCAGGGCGTGAGTTTCAGGATTTGAGATTCAGGGCATGAGTTTTCAGGGCATGAGATTCAGGGCAGGTATTTCAGGGCATGTAATTCAGGGCATGAGTTTCTGGGCAGATGATTCAGGGCATGAGTTTTAGGGCATGTGATTCAGGGCATGAGTTTCAGTGCATGAGTTTCAGGGCAGGAGTTTCAGGGTATGTGATTTAGGGCATGAGTTTCAGGGCATGAGATTCAGGGCTTGAGTTTCAGGGAATGAGGTTCAGGGCATGAGTTTCAGGGCATGAGATTCAGGGCATGAGTTTCAGTGTAGGAACTTGAGGGCATGAGATTCAGTGCACGAGTTTCAGAGCATGAGATTCAGGGCATGAGATTCAGGGCATGATTTTTAAGGCAGGAGATTCAGGGCTGGTGTTTCAGTGCAGGAGTTTCAGGCATGAGATTCAGGGCATGAGATTCAGGGCATGAGTTTCAGGGCATGAGATTCAGGGCAGGTATTTCAGGTCATGTAATTCAGGGCATGAGTTTCTGGGCAGATGATTCAGGGCAGGAATTTTAGGGCATGTGATTCAGGGCATGTAATTCAGGGCATGAGTTTCTGGGCAGATGATTCAGGGCAGGAATTTTAGGGCATGTGATTCAGGGCATGAGTTTCAGTGCATGCGTTTCAGGGCAGTAGTTTCAGGGTATGTGATTTAGGGTATGAGTTTCAGGGCATGAGATTCAGGGCATAAGTTTCAGTGCAGGAACTTGAGGGCATGAGATTCAGGGCATGAGTTTCAGAGCATGAGATTCAGGGCTTGAGATTCAGGGCATGATTTTTAGGGCAGGAGATTCAGGGCAGGTGTTTCAGTGCAGGAGTTTCAGGGCATGATATTCAGGGCATGAGATTCAGGGCATGAGTTTCAGGACAGGAGATTCAGGGCATGAGATTCAGTGCACGAGTTTCAGGGCAGGAGTTTCAGGGTATGTGATTTAGGGCATGAGTTTCAGGGCATGAGATTCAGGGCTTGAGTTTCAGGGCATGAGGTTCAGGGCATGAGTTTCAGGGCATGAGATTCAGGGCATGAGTTTCAGTGCAGGAACCTGAGGGCATGAGATTCAGTGCACGAGTTTCAGAGCATGAGATTCAGGGCATGAGATTCAGGGCATGAGTTACAGTGCAGGAATTTCAGGGCATGAGATTCAGGGCATGAGTTTTAGGAAAGGAGATTCAGGGAATGAGTTTCAGGGCATGCGTTTCAAGGCAGGAGTTTCAGGGTATGTAATTCAGGGCGTGAGTTTCAGGATATGAGATTCATGGCATGAGTTTCAGTGCAGGAGTTTCAGGGCATGAGATTCAGGGCATGAGTTTCAGGGCATGAGATTCAGGACAGGAGTTTCAAGGCATGAAATTCAGGGCTTGAGTTTCACTGCATGAGTTTGAGGGCAGGAGTTTCAGGGCATGAGATTCAGGGCATGAGTTTCAGGGCATGAGATTCAGGGCAGGAATTTCAGGGAATGTAATTCAGGGCATGAGTTTCTGGGCAGATGATTCAGGGCAGGAGTTTTAGGGCATGTGATTCAGGGCATGAGTTTCAGTGCATGAGTTTCAGGGCAGGAGATTCAGGGCTTGAGTTTCAGGGCATGATTTTCAGGGCAGGAGATTCAGGGCAGGTGTTTCAGTGCAGGAGTTTCTGGACATGAGATTCAGGGCATGAGATTCAGGGCATGAGTTTCAGGATATGAGATTCATGGCATGAGTTTCAGTGCAGGAGATTCAGGGCATGAGATTCAGGGCATGAGTTTCAGAGCATGAGATTCAGGGCATGAGATTCAGGGCTTCATTTTCAGGGCAGGAGATTCAGGGCAGGTGTTTCAGTGCAGGAGTTTCAGGGCACGAGATTCAGTGCATGAGATTCAGGGCATGAGTTTCAGGGCAGGAGTTTCAGGGCATGTGATTCAAGGCGTGAGTTTCAGGATATGAGATTATGGCATGAGTTTCAGTGCAGGTGTTTCAGGGCATGAGATTCAGGGCATGAATTTCAGTGCATGAGTTTGAGGGCAGGAGTTTCAAGGCATGAGATTCAGGGCATGAGTTTCAGTGCATGAGTTTGAGGGCAGGAGTTTCAGGCCATGAGATTAAGGGCATGAGTTTCAGGGCATGAGATTCAGGGCAGGTGTTTCAGGGCATGTAATTCAGGGCATGAGTTTCTGGGCAGATGATTCAGGGCAGAGTTTTAGGGCATGTGATTCAGGGCATGAGTTTCAGTGCATGAGTTTCAGGGCAGGAGTTTCAGGGTATGTGATGTAGGGCATGAGTTTCTGGGCATGAGATTCAGGGCTTGAGATTCAGGGCATGAGTTTCAGAGCATGAGATTCAGGGCATGAGATTCAGGGCATGATTTTCAGGGCAGGAGATTCAGGGCAGGTGTTTCAGTGCAGGAGTTTCAGGGCATGAGATTCAGGGCATGAGATTCAGGGCATGAGTTTCAGGACAGGAGATTCAGGGCATGAGTTTCAGGGCATGAGTTTGAGGGCATGAGATTCAGGGCATGAGATTCAGGGCTTCATTTTCAGGGCAGGAGATTCAGGGCAGGTGTTTCAGAGCAGGAGTTTCAGGGCACGAGATTCAGGGCATGAGATTCAGGGCATGAGTTTCAGGGCATGAGTTTCAGGGCATGAGTTTCAGGGCAGGAGTTTCAGGGCATGTGATTCAAGGCGTGAGTTTCAGGATATGAGATTCATGGCATGAGTTTCAGTGCAGGTGTTTCAGGGCATGAGATTCAGGGCATGAGTTTCAGTGCATGAGTTTGAGGGCAGGAGTTTCAAGGCATGAGATTCAGGGCATGAGTTTCAGTGCATGAGTTTGAGGGCAGGAGTTTCTGGGCATGAGATTCAGGGCATGAGTTTCAGTGCATGAGATTCAGGGCAGGTATTTCAGGGCATGTAATTCAGGGCATGAGTTTCTGGGCAGATGATTCAGGGCAGGAGTTTCAGGGTATGTGATTTAGGGCATGAGTTTCAGGGCATGAGATTCAGGGCTTGAGTTTCAGGGCATGAGGTTCAGGGCATGAGTTTCAGGGCATGAGATTCAGGGCTTGAGTTTCAGTGCAGGAACTTGAGGGCATGAGATTCAGTGCACGAGTTTCAGAGCATGAGATTCAGGGCATGAGATTCAGGTCATGATTTCCAAGGCAGGAGATTCAGGGCAGGTGTTTCAGTGCAGGAGTTTCAGGACATGAGATTCAGGGCATGAGTTTCAGTGCAGTAACTTGAGGTCATGAGATTCAGTGCACGAGTTTCAGAGCGTGAGATTCAGGGCATGAGATTCAGGGCATGAGTTTCAGGGCAGGAGATTCAGGGCAGGTGTTTCAGTACAGGAGTTTCAGGGCATGAGATTCAGGACATGAGATTCAGGGAATGAGTTTTAGGACAGGAGATTCAGGGCATGAGTTTCAGGGCATGAGTTTCAGGGCATGAGTTTCAGGGCAGGAGTTTCAGGGCATGTAATTCAGGGCGTGAGTTTCAGGATATGAGATTCAGGGCATGAGTTTCAGGGCATGAGTTTCAGGGCAGGTATTTCAGGGCATGTAATTCAGGGCATGAGTTTCTGGGCAGATGATTCAGGGCATGAGTTTTAGGGCATGTGATTCAGGGCATGAGTTTCAGTGCATGAGTTTCAGGGCAGGAGTTTCAGGGTATGTGATTTAGGGCATGAGTTTCAGGGCATGAGATTCAGGGCTTGAGTTTCAGGAATGAGGTTCAGGGCATGAGTTTCAGGGCATGAGATTCAGGGCATGAGTTTCAGTGTAGGAACTTGAGGGCATGAGATTCAGTGCACGAGTTTCAGAGCATGAGATTCAGGGCATGAGATTCAGGGCATGATTTTTAAGGCAGGAGATTCAGGGCTGGTGTTTCAGTGCAGGAGTTTCAGGGCATGAGATTCAGGGCATGAGATTCAGGGCATGAGTTTCAGGGCATGAGATTCAGGGCAGGTATTTCAGGGCATGTAATTCAGGGCATGAGTTTCTGGGCAGATGATTCAGGGCAGGAATTTTAGGGCATGTGATTCAGGGCATGTAATTCAGGGCATGAGTTTCTGGGCAGATGATTCAGGGCAGGAATTTTAGGGCATGTGATTCAGGGCATGAGTTTCAGTGCATGCGTTTCAGGGCAGTAGTTTCAGGGTATGTGATTTAGGGTATGAGTTTCAGGGCATGAGATTCAGGGCTTGAGTTTCAGGGCATGAGATTCAGGGCAGGAGTTTTAGGGCATGTGATTCAGGGCACGAGTTTGAGTGCATGAGTTTCAGGGCGTGAGTTTCAGGATATGAGATTCATGGCATGAGTTTGAGTGCAGGAGTTTCAGGGCATGAGATTCAGGGCATGAGTTTCATTGCATGAGATTCAGGGCAGGTATTTCAGGGCATGTAATTCAGGGCATGAGTTTCAGGGCAGATGATTCAGGTCAGGAGTTTTAGGGCATGAGATTCAGGGCATGAGATTCAGGGCATGAGTTTCAGGGCATGAGATTCAGGGCAGGTATTTCAGGGCATGTAATTCAGGGCATGGTTTTCTGGGCAGATGATTCAGGGCAGGAATTTTAGCGCATGTGATTCAGGGCATGAGTTTCAGTGCATGAGTTTCAGGGCAGTAGTTTCAGGGCATGTGATTCAAGGCATGAGTTTGAGTGCATGAGTTTCAGGGCAGGAGTTTCAGGGTATGTTATTTAGGGCATGAGATTCCGGGCATGAGATTCAGGGCTTGAGTTTCAGGGCATGAGGTTCAGGGCATGAGTTTCAGGTCATGAGATTCAGGGCATGAGTTTCAGTGCAGGAACTTGAGGGCATGAGATTCAGGGCATGAGTTTCAGAGCATGAGATTCAGGGCTTGAGATTCAGGGCATGATTTTCAGGGCAGGAGATTCAGGGCAGGTGTTTCAGCGCAGGAGTTTCAGGGCATGAGATTCAGGGCATGAGTTTCAGGGCATGAGTTTCAGGGCAGGAGTTACAGGGCATGTGATTCAGGGCGTGAGTTTCAGGATATGAGATTCATGGCATGAGTTTCAGTGCAGGAGTTTCAGGGCATGAGATTCAGGGCTTGAGTTTCAGGGCATGAGGTTCAGGGCATGAGTTTCAGGTCATGAGATTCAGGGCATGAGTTTCAGTGCAGGAACTTGAGGGCATGAGATTCAGGGCATGAGTTTCAGAGCATGAAATTCAGGGCATGAGATTCAGGGCATGATTTTCAGGGCAGGAGATTCAGGGCAGGTGTTTCAGTGCAGGAGTTTCAGGGCATGAGATTCAGGGCATGAGATTCAGGGCATGAGTTTCAGGACAGGAAATTCAGGGCATGAGTTTCAGGGCATGAGTTTCAGGGCAGGAGTTTCAGGGCATGTGATTCAGGGCGTGAGTTTCAGGATATGAGATTCATGGCATGAGTTTCAGTGCAGGAGTTTCAGGGCATGAGATTCAGGGCATCAGTTTCAGAGCATGAGATTCAGGGCATGATTTTCAGGGCAGGAGATTCAGGGCAGGTGTTTCAGTGCAGGAGTTTCAGGGCATGAGATTCAGGGCATGAGATTCAGGGCATGAGTTTCAGGACAGGAGATTCAGGGCATGAGTTTCAGGGCATGAGTTTCAGGGCATGAGATTCAGGGCATGAGATTCAGGGCTTCATTTTCAGGGCAGGAGATTCAGGGCAGGTGTTTCAGTGCAGGAGTTTCAGGGCACGAGATTCAGGGCATGAGATTCAGGGCATGAGTTTCAGGGCATGAGTTTCAGGGCATGAGTTTCAGGGCAGGAGTTTAAGGGCATGTGATTCAAGGCGTGAGTTTCAGGATATGAGATTCATGGCATGAGTTTCAGTGCAGGTGTTTCAGGGCATGAGATTCAGGGCATGAGTTTCAGTGCATGAGTTTGAGGGCAGGAGTTTCAAGGCATGAGATTCAGGGCATGAGTTTCAGAGCATGAGATTCAGGGCATGAGATTCAGGGCATGATTTTCAGGGCATGAGATTCAGGGCATGAGATTCAGGGCATGAGTTTCAGGACAGGAGATTCAGTGCATGAGTTTCAGGGCATGAGTTTCAGGGCATGAGATTCAGGGCATGAGATTCAGGGCTTCATTTTCAGGGCAGGAGATTCAGGGCAGGTGTTTCAGTGCAGGAGTTTCAGGGCACGAGATTCAGGGCATGAGATTCAGGGCATGAGTTTCAGGGCATGAGTTTCAGGGCATGAGTTTCAGGGCAGGAGTTTCAGGGCATGTGATTCAAGGCGTGAGTTTCAGGATATGAGATTCATGGCATGAGTTTCAGTGCAGGTGTTTCAGGGCAAGAGATTCAGGGCATGAGTTTCAGTGCAGGAGTTTCAGGGCATGAGATTCAGGGCATGAGTTTCAGGGCATGAGATTCAGGGCAGGTATTTCAGGGCATGTAATTCAGGGCATGAGTTTCTGGGCAGATGATTCAGGGCAGGAGTTTTAGGGCATGTGATTCAGGGCATGAGTTTCAGTGCATGAGTTTCAGGGCAGGAGTTTCAGGGCATGAGATTCAGGGCAGGTATTTCAGGGCATGTAATTCAGGGCATGAGTTTCAGTGCATGAGTTTCTGGGCAGATATTTCAGGGCATGTAATTCAGGGCATGAGTTTCTGGGCAGATGATTCAGGGCATGAGTTTCAGGGCATGAGTTTTAGGGCATGTGATTCAGGGCATGAGTTTCAGTGCATGAGTTTCTGGGCAGATATTTCAGGGCATGTAATTCAGGGCATGAGTTTCTGGGCAGATGATTCAGGGCATGAGTTTCAGGGCATGAGATTCAGGGCATGAGTTTCAGTGCAGTTAATTGAGGGCATGAGATTCAGTGCACGAGTTTTAGAGCATGAGATTCAGGGCTTCATTTTCAGGGCAGGAGATTCAGGGCAGGTGTTTCAGTGCAGGAGTTTCAGGGCACGAGATTCAGGGCATGAGATTCAGGGCATGAGTTTCAGGGCATGAGATTCAGTGCAGGTGTTTCAGGGCATGAGATTCAGGGCATGAGTTTCAGTGCATGAGTTTGAGGGCAGGAGTTTCAGGGCATGAGATTCAGGGCATGAGTTTCAGGGCATGAGATTCAGGGCAGGTATTTCAGGGCATGTAATTCAGGGCATGAGTTTCTGGGCAGATGATTCAGGTTATTAGTTCTTAGGGCATGTGGATCAGGGCATGAGATTCAGTGCATGAGTTTCAGGGCAGGAGTTTCAGGGTATGTGATTTAGGGCATGAGTTTTCAGGGCATGAGATTCAGGGCTTAGGTTTCAGGGCATGAGGTTCAGGGCATGAGTTTCAGGGCATGAGATTCAGGGCATGAGTTTCAGTGCAGGAACTTGAGGACATGAGATTCAGTGCACGAGTTTCAGAGCATGAGATTCAGGGCATGAGATTCTGGGCATGAGTTTCAGGGCAGGAGATTCAGGGCAGGTGTTTCAGTGCAGGGAATTTCAGGGGCATGAGATTCAGGGCATGAGTTTTAGGACAGGAGATTCAGGGAATGATTTTCAGGGCATCCGTTTCAAGGCAGGAGTTTCAGGGTATGTAATTCAGGGCGTGAGTTTCAGGATATGAGATTCATGGCATGAGTTTCAGTGCAGGAGTTTCAGGGCATGAGATTCAGGGCATGAGTTTCAGGGCATGAGATTCAGGACAGGAGTTTCAAGGCATGAAATTCAGGGCTTGAGTTTCACTGCATGAGCTTGAGGGCAGGAGTTTCAGGGCATGAGATTCAGGGCATGAGTTTCAGGGCATGAGATTCAGGGCAGGAATTTCAGGGCATGTAATTCAGGGCATGAGTTTCTGGGCAGATGATTCAAGGCAGGAGTTTTAGGGCATGTGATTCAGGGCATGAGTTTCAGTGCATGAGTTTCAGGGCAGGAGATTCAGGGTATGAGATTTAGGGCATGAGTTTCAGAGCATGAGATTCAGGGCATGAGATTCAGGGTATGATTTTCAGGGCAGGAGATTCAGGGCAGGTGTTTCAGTGCAGGAGTTTCAGGGCATGAGATTCAGAGCATGAGATTCAGGGCATGAGTTTTAGGACAGGAGATTCAGGGCATGAGTTTCAGGGCATGAGTTTCAGGGCATGAGTTTCAGGGCAGGAGTTTCAGGGCATGTGATTCAAGGCGTGAGTTTCAGGATATGAGATTCATGGCATGAGTTTCAGTGCAGGTGTTTCAGGGCATGAGATTCAGGGCATGAGTTTCAGTGCATGAGTTTGAGGGCAGGAGTTTCAAGGCATGAGATTCAGGGCATGAGTTTCAGAGCATGAGATTCAGGGCATGAGATTCAGGGCATGATTTTCAGGGCATGAGATTCAGGGCATGAGATTCAGGGCATGAGTTTCAGGACAGGAGATTCAGTGCATGAGTTTCAGGGCATGAGTTTCAGGGCATGAGATTCAGGGCAGGAGATTCAGGGCAGGTGTTTCAGTGCAGGAGTTTCAGGGCACGAGATTCAGGGCATGAGATTCAGGGCATGAGTTTCAGGGCATGAGTTTCAGGGCATGAGTTTCAGGGCAGGAGTTTCAGGGCATGTGATTCAAGGCGTGAGTTTCAGGATATGAGATTCATGGCATGAGTTTCAGTGCAGGTGTTTCAGGGCAAGAGATTCAGGGCATGAGTTTCAGTGCAGGAGTTTCAGGGCATGAGATTCAGGGCATGAGTTTCAGGGCATGAGATTCAGGGCAGGTATTTCAGGGCATGTAATTCAGGGCATGAGTTTCTGGGCAGATGATTCAGGGCAGGAGTTTTAGGGCATGTGATTCAGGGCATGAGTTTCAGTGCATGAGTTTCAGGGCAGGAGTTTCAGGGCATGAGATTCAGGGCAGGTATTTCAGGGCATGTAATTCAGGGCATGAGTTTCAGTGCATGAGTTTCTGGGCAGATATTTCAGGGCATGTAATTCAGGGCATGAGTTTCTGGGCAGATGATTCAGGGCATGAGTTTCAGGGCATGAGTTTTAGGGCATGTGATTCAGGGCATGAGTTTCAGTGCATGAGTTTCTGGGCAGATATTTCAGGGCATGTAATTCAGGGCATGAGTTTCTGGGCAGATGATTCAGGGCATGAGTTTCAGGGCATGAGATTCAGGGCATGAGTTTCAGGGCATGAGATTCAGGGCAGGTATTTCAGGGCATGTAATTCAGGGCATGAGTTTCTGGGCAGATGATTCAGGTTATTAGTTTTAGGGCATGTGGATCAGGGCATGAGATTCAGTGCATGAGTTTCAGGGCAGGAGTTTCAGGGTATGTGATTTAGGGCATGAGTTTCAGGGCATGAGATTCAGGGCTTAGGTTTCAGGGCATGAGGTTCAGGGCATGAGTTTCAGGGCATGAGATTCAGGGCATGAGTTTCAGTGCAGGAACTTGAGGACATGAGATTCAGTGCACGAGTTTCAGAGCATGAGATTCAGGGCATGAGATTCTGGGCATGAGTTTCAGGGCAGGAGATTCAGGGCAGGTGTTTCAGTGCAGGAATTTCAGGGCATGAGATTCAGGGCATGAGTTTTAGGACAGGAGATTCAGGGAATGATTTTCAGGGCATCCGTTTCAAGGCAGGAGTTTCAGGGTATGTAATTCAGGGCGTGAGTTTCAGGATATGAGATTCATGGCATGAGTTTCAGTGCAGGAGTTTCAGGGCATGAGATTCAGGGCATGAGTTTCAGGGCATGAGATTCAGGACAGGAGTTTCAAGGCATGAAATTCAGGGCTTGAGTTTCACTGCATGAGCTTGAGGGCAGGAGTTTCAGGGCATGAGATTCAGGGCATGAGTTTCAGGGCATGAGATTCAGGGCAGGAATTTCAGGGCATGTAATTCAGGGCATGAGTTTCTGGGCAGATGATTCAAGGCAGGAGTTTTAGGGCATGTGATTCAGGGCATGAGTTTCAGTGCATGAGTTTCAGGGCAGGAGATTCAGGGTATGAGATTTAGGGCATGAGTTTCAGAGCATGAGATTCAGGGCATGAGATTCAGGGTATGATTTTCAGGGCAGGAGATTCAGGGCAGGTGTTTCAGTGCAGGAGTTTCAGGGCATGAGATTCAGAGCATGAGATTCAGGGCATGAGTTTTAGGACAGGAGATTCAGGGCATGAGTTTCAGGGCATGAGTTTCAGGGCATGAGTTTCAGGGCAGGAGTTTCAGGGCATGTAATTCAGGGCGTGAGTTTCAGCATATGAGATTCATGGCATGAGTTTGAGTGCAGGAGTTTCAGGGCATGAGATTCAGGGCATGAGTTTCAGGGCATGAGATTCAGGGCAGGTATTTCAGGGCATGTAATTCAGGGCATGAGTTTCTGGGCAGATGATTCAGGGCAGGAGTTTTAGGGCATGAGATTCAGGGCATGAGATTCAGGGCATGAGTTTCAGGGCATGAGATTCAGGGCAGGTATTTCAGGGCATGTAATTCAGGGCATGGTTTTCTGGGCAGATGATTCAGGGCAGGAATTTTAGGGCATGTGATTCAGGGCATGAGTTTCAGTGCATGAGTTTCAGGGCAGTAGTTTCAGGGTATGTGATTTAGGGCATGAGTTTCAGGGCATGAGATTCAGGGCTTGACTTTCAGGGCATGAGGTTCAGGGCATGAGTTTCAGGGCATGAGTTTCAGGGCAGGAGTTTTAGGGCATGTGATTCAGGGCATGAGTTTGAGTGCATGAGTTTCAGGGCAGGAGTTTCAGGGCATGAGTTTCAGTGCAGGAACTTGAGGGCATGAGATTCAGGGCATGAGTTTCAGAGCATGAGATTCAGGGCTTGAGATTCAGGGCATGATTTTCAGGGCAGGAGATTCAGGGCAGGTGTTTCAGTGCAGGAGTTTCAGGGCATGAGATTCAGTGCATGAGATTCAGGGCATGAGTTTCAGGACAGGAAATTCAGGGCATGAGTTTCAGGGCATGAGTTTCAGGGCAGGAGTTTCAGGGCATGTGATTCAGGGCGTGAGTTTCAGGATATGAGATTCATGGCATGAGTTTCAGTGCAGGAGTTTCAGGGCATGAGATTCAGGGCTTGAGTTTCAGGGCATGAGGTTCAGGGCATGAGTTTCAGGTCATGAGATTCAGGACATGAGTTTCAGTGCAGGAGTTTCTGGGCATGAGATTCAGGGCATGAGATTCAGGGCATGAGTTTCAGGATATGAGATTCATGGCATGAGTTTCAGTGCAGGAGATTCAGGGCATGAGATTCAGGGCATGAGTTTCAGAGCATGAGATTCAGGGCATGATATTCAGGGCATGATTTTCAGTGCAGGAGATTCAGGGCAGGTGTTTCAGTGCAGGAGTTTCAGGGCATGAGATTCAGGGCATGAGATTCAGGGCATGAGTTTCAGGACAGGAGATTCATGGCATGAGTTTCAGGGCATGAGTTTCAGGGCATGAGATTCAGGGCATGAGATTCAGGGCTTCATTTTCAGGGCAGGAGATTCAGGGCAGGTGTTTCAGTGCAGGAGTTTCAGGGCACGAGATTCAGTGCATGAGATTCAGGGCATGAGTTTCAGGGCATGAGTTTCAGGGCAGGAGTTTCAGGGCATGTGATTCAAGGCGCGAGTTTCAGGATATGAGATTCATGGCATGAGTTTCAGTGCAGGTGTTTCAGGGCATGAGATTCAGGGCATGAGTTTCAGTGCATGAGTTTGAGGGCAGGAGTTTCAAGGCATGAGATTCAGGGCATGAGTTTCAGTGCATGAGTTTGAGGGCAGGAGTTTCAGACCATGAGATTAAGGGCATGAGTTTCAGGGCATGAGATTCAGGGCAGGTGTTTCAGGGCATGTAATTCAGGGCATGAGTTTCTGGGCAGATGATTCAGGGCATGAGTTTTAGGGCATGTGATTCAGGGCATGAGTTTCAGTGCATGAGTTTCAGGGCAGGAGTTTCAGGGTATGTGATGTAGGGCATGAGTTTCAGGGCATGAGATTCAGGGCTTGAGATTCAGGGCATGAGTTTCAGAGCATGGGATTCAGGGCATGAGATTCAGGGCATGATTTTCAGGGCAGGAGATTCAGGGCAGGTGTTTCAGTGCAGGAGTTTCAGGGCATGAGATTCAGGGCATGAGATTCAGGGCATGAGTTTCAGGACAGGAGATTCAGGGCATGAGTTTCAGGGCATGAGTTTCAGGGCATGAGATTCAGGGCATGAGATTCAGGGCTTCATTTTCAGGGCAGGAGATTCAGGGCAGGTGTTTCAGTGCAGGAGTTTCAGGGCACGAGATTCAGGGCATGAGATTCAGGGCATGAGTTTCAGGGCATGAGTTTCAGGGCAGGAGTTTCAGGGTATGTGATTTAGGGCATGAGTTTCAGGGCATGAGATTCAGGGCTTGAGTTTCAGGGAATGAGGTTCAGGGCATGAGTTTCAGGGCATGAGATTCAGGGCATGAGTTTCAGTGCAGGAACTTGAGGGCATGCGATTCAGTGCACGAGTTTCAGAGCATGAGATTCAGGGCATGAGATTCAGGGCAGATGATTCAGGGCAGGAATTTTAGGGCATGTGATTCAGGGCATGTAATTCAGGGCATGATTTTCTGGGCAGATGATTCAGGGCAGGAATTTTAGGGCATGTGATTCAGGGCATGAGTTTCAGTGCATGCGTTTCAGGGCAGTAGTTTCAGGGTATGTGATTTGGGGTATGAGTTTCAGGGCATGAGATTCAGGGCTTGAGTTTCAGGGCATGAGATTCAGGGCAGGAGTTTTAGGGCATGTGATTCAGGGCACGAGTTTGAGTGCATGAGTTTCAGGGCAGGAGTTTCAGGGTATGTGATTTAGGGCATGAGTTTCAGAGCATGAGATTCAGGGCATGAGAGTCAGGGTATGATTTTCAGGGCAGGAGATTCAGGGCATGAGTTTCAGGGCATGAGATTCAGGGCAGGTATTTCAGGGCATGTAATTCAGGGCATGGTTTTCTGGGCAGATGATTCAGGGCAGGAATTTTAGGGCATGTGATTCAGGGCATGAGTTTCAGGGCAGGAGTTTCAGGGCATGTAATTCAGGGCGTGAGTTTCAGGATATGAGATTCATGGCATGAGTTTGAGTGCAGGAGTTTCAGGGCATGAGATTCAGGGCATGAGTTTCAGGGCATGAGATTCAGGGCAGGTATTTCAGGGATGTAATTCAGGGCATGAGTTTCTGGGCAGATGATTCAGGGCAGGAGTTTTTGGGCATGAGATTCAGGGCATGAGATTCAGGGCATGAGTTTCAGGGCATGAGATTCAGGGCAGGTATTTCAGGGCATGTAATTCAGGGCATGGTTTTCTGGGCAGATGATTCAGGGCAGGAATTTTAGGGCATGTGATTCAGGGCATGAGTTTCAGTGCATGAGTTTCAGGGCAGTAGTTTCAGGATATGTGATTTAGGGCATGAGTTTCAGGGCATGAGATTCAGGGCTTGAGTTTCAGGGCATGAGGTTCAGGGCATGAGTTTCAGGGCATGAGTTTCAGGGCAGGAGTTTTAGGGCATGTGATTCAGGGCATGAGTTTGAGTGCATGAGTTTCAGGGCAGGAGTTTCAGGGTATGTGATTTAGGGCATGAGATTCCGGGCATGAGATTCAGGGCTTGAGTTTCAGGGCATGAGGTTCAGGGCATGAGTTTCAGGTCATGAGATTCAGGGCATGAGTTTCAGTGCAGGAACTTGAGGGCATGAGATTCAGGGCATGAGTTTCAGAGCATGAGATTCAGGGCTTGAGATTCAGGGCATGATTTTCAGGGCAGGAGATTCAGGGCAGGTGTTTCAGTGCAGGAGTTTCAGGGCATGAGATTCAGGGCATGAGATTCAGGGCATGAGTTTCAGGACAGGAAATTCAGGGCAAGAGTTTCAGGGCATGAGTTTCAGGGCAGGAGTTTCAGGGCATGTGATTCAGGGCGTGAGTTTCAGGATATGAGATTCATGGCATGAGTTTCAGTGCAGGAGTTTCAGGGCATGAGATTCAGGGCTTGAGTTTCAGGGCATGAGGTTCAGGGCATGAGTTTCAGGTCATGAGATTCAGGGCATGAGTTTCAGTGCAGGAACTTGAGGGCATGAGATTCAGGGCATGAGTTTCAGAGCATGAAATTCAGGGCATGAGATTCAGGGCATGATTTTCAGGGCTGGAGATTCAGGGCAGGTGTTTCAGTGCAGGAGTTTCAGGGCATAAGATTCAGGGCATGTGATTCAGGGCATGAGTTTCAGGACAGGAAATTCAGGGCATGAGTTTCAGGGCATGAGTTTCAGGGCAGGAGTTTCAGGGCATGTGATTCAGGGCGTGAGTTTCAGGATATGAGATTCAGGGCATGAGATTCAGGGCATGATTTTCAGGGCAGGAGATTCAGGGCAGGTGTTTCAGTGCAGGAGTTTCAGGGCATGAGATTCAGGGCATGAGATTCAGGGCATGAGTTTCAGGACAGGAGATTCAGTGCATGAGTTTCAGGGCATGAGATTCAGGGCATGAGATTCAGGGCTTCATTTTCAGGGCTGGAGATTCAGGGCAGGTGTTTCAGTGCAGGAGTTTCAGGGCACGAGATTCAGGGCATGAGATTCAGGGCATGAGTTTCAGGGCATGAGTTTCAGGGCATGAGTTTCAGGGCAGGAGTTTAAGGGCATGTGATTCAAGGCGTGAGTTTCAGGATATGAGATTCATGGCATGAGTTTCAGTGCAGGTGTTTCAGGGCATGAGATTCAGGGCATGAGTTTCAGTGCATGAGTTTGAGGGCAGGAGTTTCAAGGCATGAGATTCAGGGCATGAGTTTCAGAGCATGAGATTCAGGGCATGAGATTCAGGGCATGATTTTCAGGGCATGAGATTCAGGGCATGAGATTCAGGGCATGAGTTTCAGGACAGGAGAGTCAGGGCATGAGTTTCAGGGCATGAGTTTCAGGGCATGAGATTCAGGGCATGAGATTCAGGGCTTCATTTTCAGGGCAGGAGATTCAGGGCAGGTGTTTCAGTGCAGGAGTTTCAGGGCACGAGATTCAGGGCATGAGATTCAGGGCATGAGTTTCAGGGCATGAGTTTCAGGGCATGAGTTTCAGGGCAGGAGATTCAGGGTATGAGATTTAGGGCATGAGTTTCAGAGCATGAGATTCAGGGCATGAGATTCAGGGTATGATTTTCAGGGCAGGAGATTCAGGGCAGGTGTTTCAGTGCAGGAGTTTCAGGGCATGAGATTCAGAGCATGAGATTCAGGGCATGAGTTTTAGGACAGGAGATTCAGGGCATGAGTTTCAGGGCATGAGTTTCAGGGCATGAGTTTCAGGGCAGGAGTTTCAGGGCATGTAATTCAGGGCGTGAGTTTCAGCATATGAGATTCATGGCATGAGTTTGAGTGCAGGAGTTTCAGGGCATGAGATTCAGGGCATGAGTTTCAGGGCATGAGATTCAGGGCAGGTATTTCAGGGCATGTAATTCAGGGCATGAGTTTCTGGGCAGATGATTCAGGGCAGGAGTTTTAGGGCATGAGATTCAGGGCATGAGATTCAGGGCATGAGTTTCAGGGCATGAGATTCAGGGCAGGTATTTCAGGGCATGTAATTCAGGGCATGGTTTTCTGGGCAGATGATTCAGGGCAGGAATTTTAGGGCATGTGATTCAGGGCATGAGTTTCAGTGCATGAGTTTCAGGGCAGTAGTTTCAGGGTATGTGATTTAGGGCATGAGTTTCAGGGCATGAGATTCAGGGCTTGACTTTCAGGGCATGAGGTTCAGGGCATGAGTTTCAGGGCATGAGTTTCAGGGCAGGAGTTTTAGGGCATGTGATTCAGGGCATGAGTTTGAGTGCATGAGTTTCAGGGCAGGAGTTTCAGGGCATGAGTTTCAGTGCAGGAACTTGAGGGCATGAGATTCAGGGCATGAGTTTCAGAGCATGAGATTCAGGGCTTGAGATTCAGGGCATGATTTTCAGGGCAGGAGATTCAGGGCAGGTGTTTCAGTGCAGGAGTTTCAGGGCATGAGATTCAGTGCATGAGATTCAGGGCATGAGTTTCAGGACAGGAAATTCAGGGCATGAGTTTCAGGGCATGAGTTTCAGGGCAGGAGTTTCAGGGCATGTGATTCAGGGCGTGAGTTTCAGGATATGAGATTCATGGCATGAGTTTCAGTGCAGGAGTTTCAGGGCATGAGATTCAGGGCTTGAGTTTCAGGGCATGAGGTTCAGGGCATGAGTTTCAGGTCATGAGATTCAGGACATGAGTTTCAGTGCAGGAGTTTCTGGGCATGAGATTCAGGGCATGAGATTCAGGGCATGAGTTTCAGGATATGAGATTCATGGCATGAGTTTCAGTGCAGGAGATTCAGGGCATGAGATTCAGGGCATGAGTTTCAGAGCATGAGATTCAGGGCATGATATTCAGGGCATGATTTTCAGTGCAGGAGATTCAGGGCAGGTGTTTCAGTGCAGGAGTTTCAGGGCATGAGATTCAGGGCATGAGATTCAGGGCATGAGTTTCAGGACAGGAGATTCATGGCATGAGTTTCAGGGCATGAGTTTCAGGGCATGAGATTCAGGGCATGAGATTCAGGGCTTCATTTTCAGGGCAGGAGATTCAGGGCAGGTGTTTCAGTGCAGGAGTTTCAGGGCACGAGATTCAGTGCATGAGATTCAGGGCATGAGTTTCAGGGCATGAGTTTCAGGGCAGGAGTTTCAGGGCATGTGATTCAAGGCGCGAGTTTCAGGATATGAGATTCATGGCATGAGTTTCAGTGCAGGTGTTTCAGGGCATGAGATTCAGGGCATGAGTTTCAGTGCATGAGTTTGAGGGCAGGAGTTTCAAGGCATGAGATTCAGGGCATGAGTTTCAGTGCATGAGTTTGAGGGCAGGAGTTTCAGACCATGAGATTAAGGGCATGAGTTTCAGGGCATGAGATTCAGGGCAGGTGTTTCAGGGCATGTAATTCAGGGCATGAGTTTCTGGGCAGATGATTCAGGGCATGAGTTTTAGGGCATGTGATTCAGGGCATGAGTTTCAGTGCATGAGTTTCAGGGCAGGAGTTTCAGGGTATGTGATGTAGGGCATGAGTTTCAGGGCATGAGATTCAGGGCTTGAGATTCAGGGCATGAGTTTCAGAGCATGGGATTCAGGGCATGAGATTCAGGGCATGATTTTCAGGGCAGGAGATTCAGGGCAGGTGTTTCAGTGCAGGAGTTTCAGGGCATGAGATTCAGGGCATGAGATTCAGGGCATGAGTTTCAGGACAGGAGATTCAGGGCATGAGTTTCAGGGCATGAGTTTCAGGGCATGAGATTCAGGGCATGAGATTCAGGGCTTCATTTTCAGGGCAGGAGATTCAGGGCAGGTGTTTCAGTGCAGGAGTTTCAGGGCACGAGATTCAGGGCATGAGATTCAGGGCATGAGTTTCAGGGCATGAGTTTCAGGGCAGGAGTTTCAGGGTATGTGATTTAGGGCATGAGTTTCAGGGCATGAGATTCAGGGCTTGAGTTTCAGGGAATGAGGTTCAGGGCATGAGTTTCAGGGCATGAGATTCAGGGCATGAGTTTCAGTGCAGGAACTTGAGGGCATGCGATTCAGTGCACGAGTTTCAGAGCATGAGATTCAGGGCATGAGATTCAGGGCAGATGATTCAGGGCAGGAATTTTAGGGCATGTGATTCAGGGCATGTAATTCAGGGCATGATTTTCTGGGCAGATGATTCAGGGCAGGAATTTTAGGGCATGTGATTCAGGGCATGAGTTTCAGTGCATGCGTTTCAGGGCAGTAGTTTCAGGGTATGTGATTTGGGGTATGAGTTTCAGGGCATGAGATTCAGGGCTTGAGTTTCAGGGCATGAGATTCAGGGCAGGAGTTTTAGGGCATGTGATTCAGGGCACGAGTTTGAGTGCATGAGTTTCAGGGCAGGAGTTTCAGGGTATGTGATTTAGGGCATGAGTTTCAGAGCATGAGATTCAGGGCATGAGAGTCAGGGTATGATTTTCAGGGCAGGAGATTCAGGGCAGGTGTTTCAGTGCAGGAGTTTCAGGGCATGAGATTCAGAGCATGAGATTCAGGGCATGAGTTTTAGGACAGGAGATTCAGGGCCTGAGTTTCAGGGCATGAGTTTCAGGGCAGGAGTTTCAGGGCATGTAATTCAGGGCGTGAGTTTCAGGATATGAGATTCATGGCATGAGTTTGTGTGCAGGAGTTTCAGGGCATGAGATTCAGGGCATGAGTTTCAGGGCATGAGATTCAGGGCAGGTATTTCAGGGCATGTAATTCAGGGCATGAGTTCCTGGGCAGATGATTCAGGGCAGGAGTTTTAGGGCATGAGATTCAGGGCATGAGATTCAGGGCATGAGTTTCAGGGCATGAGATTCAGGGCAGGTATTTCAGGGCATGTAATTCAGGGCATGGTTTTCTGGGCAGATGATTCAGGGCAGGAATTTTAGGGCATGTGATTCAGGGCATGAGTTTCAGGGCAGGAGTTTCAGGGCATGTAATTCAGGGCGTGAGTTTCAGGATATGAGATTCATGGCATGAGTTTGAGTGCAGGAGTTTCAGGGCATGAGATTCAGGGCATGAGTTTCAGGGCATGAGATTCAGGGCAGGTATTTCAGGGATGTAATTCAGGGCATGAGTTTCTGGGCAGATGATTCAGGGCAGGAGTTTTTGGGCATGAGATTCAGGGCATGAGATTCAGGGCATGAGTTTCAGGGCATGAGATTCAGGGCAGGTATTTCAGGGCATGTAATTCAGGGCATGGTTTTCTGGGCAGATGATTCAGGGCAGGAATTTTAGGGCATGTGATTCAGGGCATGAGTTTCAGTGCATGAGTTTCAGGGCAGTAGTTTCAGGATATGTGATTTAGGGCATGAGTTTCAGGGCATGAGATTCAGGGCTTGAGTTTCAGGGCATGAGGTTCAGGGCATGAGTTTCAGGGCATGAGTTTCAGGGCAGGAGTTTTAGGGCATGTGATTCAGGGCATGAGTTTGAGTGCATGAGTTTCAGGGCAGGAGTTTCAGGGTATGTGATTTAGGGCATGAGATTCCGGGCATGAGATTCAGGGCTTGAGTTTCAGGGCATGAGGTTCAGGGCATGAGTTTCAGGTCATGAGATTCAGGGCATGAGTTTCAGTGCAGGAACTTGAGGGCATGAGATTCAGGGCATGAGTTTCAGAGCATGAGATTCAGGGCTTGAGATTCAGGGCATGATTTTCAGGGCAGGAGATTCAGGGCAGGTGTTTCAGTGCAGGAGTTTCAGGGCATGAGATTCAGGGCATGAGATTCAGGGCATGAGTTTCAGGACAGGAAATTCAGGGCAAGAGTTTCAGGGCATGAGTTTCAGGGCAGGAGTTTCAGGGCATGTGATTCAGGGCGTGAGTTTCAGGATATGAGATTCATGGCATGAGTTTCAGTGCAGGAGTTTCAGGGCATGAGATTCAGGGCTTGAGTTTCAGGGCATGAGGTTCAGGGCATGAGTTTCAGGTCATGAGATTCAGGGCATGAGTTTCAGTGCAGGAACTTGAGGGCATGAGATTCAGGGCATGAGTTTCAGAGCATGAAATTCAGGGCATGAGATTCAGGGCATGATTTTCAGGGCTGGAGATTCAGGGCAGGTGTTTCAGTGCAGGAGTTTCAGGGCATAAGATTCAGGGCATGTGATTCAGGGCATGAGTTTCAGGACAGGAAATTCAGGGCATGAGTTTCAGGGCATGAGTTTCAGGGCAGGAGTTTCAGGGCATGTGATTCAGGGCGTGAGTTTCAGGATATGAGATTCAGGGCATGAGATTCAGGGCATGATTTTCAGGGCAGGAGATTCAGGGCAGGTGTTTCAGTGCAGGAGTTTCAGGGCATGAGATTCAGGGCATGAGATTCAGGGCATGAGTTTCAGGACAGGAGATTCAGTGCATGAGTTTCAGGGCATGAGATTCAGGGCATGAGATTCAGGGCTTCATTTTCAGGGCTGGAGATTCAGGGCAGGTGTTTCAGTGCAGGAGTTTCAGGGCACGAGATTCAGGGCATGAGATTCAGGGCATGAGTTTCAGGGCATGAGTTTCAGGGCATGAGTTTCAGGGCAGGAGTTTAAGGGCATGTGATTCAAGGCGTGAGTTTCAGGATATGAGATTCATGGCATGAGTTTCAGTGCAGGTGTTTCAGGGCATGAGATTCAGGGCATGAGTTTCAGTGCATGAGTTTGAGGGCAGGAGTTTCAAGGCATGAGATTCAGGGCATGAGTTTCAGAGCATGAGATTCAGGGCATGAGATTCAGGGCATGATTTTCAGGGCATGAGATTCAGGGCATGAGATTCAGGGCATGAGTTTCAGGACAGGAGAGTCAGGGCATGAGTTTCAGGGCATGAGTTTCAGGGCATGAGATTCAGGGCATGAGATTCAGGGCTTCATTTTCAGGGCAGGAGATTCAGGGCAGGTGTTTCAGTGCAGGAGTTTCAGGGCACGAGATTCAGGGCATGAGATTCAGGGCATGAGTTTCAGGGCATGAGTTTCAGGGCATGAGTTTCAGGGCAGGAGTTTCAGGGCATGTGATTCAAGGCGTGAGTTTCAGGATATGAGATTCATGGCATGAGTTTCAGTGCAGGTGTTTCAGGGCAAGAGTTTCAGGGCATGAGATTCAGGGCATGAGTTTCAGGGCATGAGATTCAGGGCAGGTATTTCAGGGCATGTAATTCAGGGCATGAGTTTCTGGGCAGATGATTCAGGGCATGAGTTTTAGGGCATGTGATTCAGGGCATGAGTTTCAGTGCATGAGTTTCAGGGCAGGAGTTTCAGGGCATGAGATTCAGGGCAGGTATTTCAGGGCATGTAATTCAGGGCATGAGTTTCTGGGCAGATGATTCAGGGCATGTGTTTCAGGGCATGAGATTCAGGGCATGAGTTTCAGTGCAGTTAATTGAGGGCATGAGATTCAGTGCACGAGTTTTAGAGCATGAGATTCAGGGCTTCATTTTCAGGGCAGGAGATTCAGGGCAGGTGTTTCAGTGCAGGAGTTTCAGGGCACGAGATTCAGGGCATGAGATTCAGGGCATGAGTTTCAGGGCATGAGATTCAGTGCAGGTGTTTCAGGGCATGAGATTCAGGGCATGAGTTTCAGTGCATGAATTTGAGGGCAGGAGTTTCAAGGCATGAGATTCAGGGCATGAGTTTCAGTGCATGAGTTTGAGGGCAGGAGTTTCAGGGCATGAGATTCAGGGCATGAGTTTCAGGGCATGAGATTCAGGGCAGGTATTTCAGGGCATGTAATTCAGGGCATGAGTTTCTGGGCAGATGATTCAGGGCATTAGTTTTAGGGCATGTGGATCAGGGCATGAGATTCAGTGCATGAGTTTCAGGGCAGGAGTTTCAGGGTATGTGATTTAGGGCATGAGTTTCAGGGCATGAGATTCAGGGCTTAGGTTTCAGGGCATGAGGTTCAGGGCATGAGTTTCAGGGCATGAGATTCAGGGCATGAGTTTCAGTGCAGGAACTTGAGGGCATGAGATTCAGTGCACGAGTTTCAGAGCATGAGATTCAGGGCATGAGATTCTGGGCATGAGTTTCAGGGCAGGAGATTCAGGGCAGGTGTTTCAGTGCAGGAATTTCAGGGCATGAGATTCAGGGCATGAGTTTTAGGACAGGAGATTCAGGGAATGATTTTCAGGGCATGCGTTTCAAGGCAGGAGTTTCAGGGTATGTAATTCAGGGCGTGAGTTTCAGGATATGAGATTCATGGCATGAGTTTCAGTGCAGGAGTTTCAGGGCATGAGATTCAGGGCATGAGTTTCAGGGCATGAGATTCAGGACAGGAGTTTCAAGGCATGAAATTCAGGGCTTGAGTTTCACTGCATGAGCTTGAGGGCAGGAGTTTCAGGGCATGAGATTCAGGGCATGAGTTTCAGGGCATGAGATTCAGGGCAGGAATTTCAGGGCATGTAATTCAGGGCATGAGTTTCTGGGCAGATGATTCAAGGCAGGAGTTTTAGGGCATGTGATTCAGGGCATGAGTTTCAGTGCATGAGTTTCAGGGCAGGAGATTCAGGGTATGAGATTTAGGGCATGAGTTTCAGAGCATGAGATTCAGGGCATGAGATTCAGGGTATGATTTTCAGGGCAGGAGATTCAGGGCAGGTGTTTCAGTGCAGGAGTTTCAGGGCATGAGATTCAGAGCATGAGATTCAGGGCATGAGTTTTAGGACAGGAGATTCAGGGCATGAGTTTCAGGGCATGAGTTTCAGGGCATGAGTTTCAGGGCAGGAGTTTCAGGGCATGTAATTCAGGGCGTGAGTTTCAGGATATGAGATTCATGGCATGAGTTTGAGTGCAGGAGTTTCAGGGCATGAGATTCAGGGCATGAGTTTCAGAGCATGAGATTCAGGGCAGGTATTTCAGGGCATGTAATTCAGGGCATGAGTTTCTGGGCAGATGATTCAGGGCAGGAGTTTTAGGGCATGAGATTCAGGGCATGAGATTCAGGGCATGAGTTTCAGGGCATGAGATTCAGGGCAGGTATTTCAGGGCATGTAATTCAGGGCATGGTTTTCTGGGCAGATGATTCAGGGCAGGAATTTTAGAGCATGTGATTCAGGGCATGAGTTTCAGTGCATGAGTTTCAGGGCAGTAGTTTCAGGGTATGTGATTTAGGGCATGAGTTTCAGGGCATGAGATTCAGGGCTTGAGTTTCAGGGCATGAGGTTCAGGGCATGAGTTTCAGGGCATGAGTTTCAGGGCAGGAGTTTTAGGGCATGTGATTCAGGGCATGAGTTTGCGTGCATGATTTTCAGGGCAGGAGTTTCAGGGTATGTGATTTAGGGCATGAGATTCCGGGCATGAGATTCAGGGCTTGAGTTTCAGGGCATGAGGTTCAGGGCATGAGTTTCAGGTCATGAGATTCAGGGCATGAGTTTCAGTGCAGGAACTTGAGGGCATGAGATTCAGGGCATGAGTTTCAGAGCATGAGATTCAGGGCTTGAGATTCAGGGCATGATTTTCAGGGCAGGAGATTCAGGGCAGGTGTTTCAGTGCAGGAGTTTCAGGGCATGAGATTCAGGGCATGAGATTCAGGGCATGAGTTTCAGGACAGGAAATTCAGGGCATGAGTTTCAGGGCAGGTGTTTCAGTGCAGGAGTTTCAGGGCATGAGATTCAGGGCATGAGTTTCAGGGCAGGAGTTTAAGGGCATGTGATTCAAGGCGTGAGTTTCAGGATATGAGATTCATGGCATGAGTTTCAGTGCAGGTGTTTCAGGGCATGAGATTCAGGGCATGAGTTTCAGTGCATGAGTTTGAGGGCAGGAGTTTCAAGGCATGAGATTCAGGGCATGAGTTTCAGAGCATGAGATTCAGGGCCTGAGAGTCAGGGCATGATTATCAGGGCAGGAGATTCAGGGCAGGTGTTTCAGTGCAGGAGTTTCAGGGCATCAGATTCAGGGCATGAGATTCAGGGCATGAGTTTCAGGACAGGAGATTCAGGGCATGAGTTTCAGGGCATGAGATTCAGGGCATGAGATTCAGGGCTTCATTTTCAGGGCAGGAGATTCAGGGCAGGTGTTTCAGTGCAGGAGTTTCAGGGCACGAGATTCAGGGCATGAGATTCAGGGCATGAGTTTCAGGGCATGAGTTTCAGGGCATGAGTTTCAGGGCAGGAGTTTCAGGGCATGTGATTCAAGGCGTGAGTTTCAGGATATGAGATTCATGGCATGAGTTTCAGTGCAGGTGTTTCAGGGCAAGAGATTCAGGGCATGAGTTTCAGTGCAGGAGTTTCAGGGCATGAGATTCAGGGCATGAGTTTCAGGGCATGAGATTCAGGGCAGGTATTTCAGGGCATGTAATTCAGGGCATGAGTTTCTGGGCAGATGATTCAGGGCATGAGTTTTAGGGCATGTGATTCAGGGCATGAGTTTCAGTGCATGAGTTTCTGGGCAGATATTTCAGGGCATGTAATTCAGGGCATGAGTTTCTGGGCAGATGATTCAGGGCATGAGTTTCAGGGCATGAGATTCAGGGCATGAGTTTCAGTGCAGTTAATTGAGGGCATGAGATTCAGTGAACGAGTTTTAGAGCATGAGATTCAGGGCTTCATTTTAGGGCAGGAGATTCAGGGCAGGTGTTTCAGTGCAGGAGTTTCAGGGCACGAGATTCAGGGCATGAGAGTCAGGGCATGAGTTTCAGGGCATGAGATTCAGTGCAGGTGTTTCAGGGCATGAGATTCAGGGCATGAGTTTCAGTGCATGAATTTGAGGGCAGGAGTTTCAAGGCATGAGATTCAGGGCATGAGTTTCAGTGCATGAGTTTGAGGGCAGGAGTTTCAGGGCATGAGATTCAGGGCATGAGTTTCAGGGCATGAGATTCAGGGCAGGTATTTCTGGGCATGTAATTCAGGGCATGAGTTTCTGGGCAGATGATTCAGGGCATTAGTTTCAGTGCAGGAACTTGAGGGCATGAGATTCAGGGCATGAGATTCTGGGCATGAGTTTCAGGGCAGGAGATTCAGGGCAGGTGTTTCAGTGCAGGAATTTCAGGGCATGAGATTCAGGGCATGAGTTTTAGGACAGGAGATTCAGGGAATGATTTTCAGGGCATGCGTTTCAAGGTAGGAGTTTCAGGGTATGTAATTCAGGGCGTGAGTTTCAGGATATGAGATTCATGGCATGAGTTTCAGTGCAGGAGTTTCAGGGCATGAGATTCAGGGCATGAGTTTCAGGGCATGAGATTCAGGGCAGGAATTTCAGGGCATGTAATTCAGGGCATGAGTTTCTGGGCAGATGATTCAGGTCAGGAGTTTTAGGGCATGTGATTCAGGGCATGAGTTTCAGTGCATGAGTTTCAGGGCAGGAGATTCAGGGTATGAGATTTAGGGCATGAGTTTCAGTGCATGAGATTCAGGGCTTGAGTTTCAGGGCATGATTTTCAGGGCAGGAGATTCAGGGCAGGTGTTTCAGTGCAGGAGTTTCAGGGCATGAGATTCAGGGCATGAGATTCAGGGCATGAGTTTTAGGATATGAGATTCATGGCATGAGTTTCAGGGCATGAGATTCAGGGCATCAGTTTTAGGATATGAGATTCATGGCATGAGTTTCAGTGCAGGAGATTCAGGGCATGAGTTTCAGTGCATGAGTTTGAGGGCAGGAGTTTCAGGGCATGTAATTCAGGGCGTGAGTTTCAGTGCATGAGATTCAGGGCAGATATTTCAGGGCATGTAATTCAGGGCATGAGTTTCTGGGCAGCTGATTCAGGGCAGGAATTTTAGGGCATGTGATTCAGGGCATGAGTTTCAGGGCATGAGTTTCAGTGCAGGAGTTTCAGGGCATGAGATTCAGGGCATGAATTTCAGGGCATGAGATTCAGGGTAGGTATTTCAGGGCATGTAATTCAGGGCATGAGTTTCTGGGCAGATGATTCAGGGCAGGAGTTTTAGGGCATGTGATTCAGGGCATGAGTTTCAGTGCATGAGTTTCAGGGCAGGAGTTTCAGGGTATGTGATTTAGGGCAAGAGTTTCAGGGCATGAGATTCAGGGCTTGAGTTTCAGGGCATGAGGTTCAGGGCATGAGTTTCAGGGCATGAGATTCAGGGCATGAGTTTCAGTGCAGTTAATTGAGGGCATGAGATTCAGTGCACGAGTTTTAGAGCATGAGATTCAGGGCTTCATTTTCAGGGCAGGAGATTCAGGGCAGGTGTTTCAGTGCAGGAGTTTCAGGGCATGAGATTCAGGGCATGAGATTCAGGGCATGAGTTTCAGGACAGGAGATTCAGGGCATGAGTTTCAGGGCATGAGTTTCAGGGCATGAGTTTCAGGGCAGGAGTTTCAGGGCATATGATTCAGGGCGTGAGTTTCAGGGCATGAGATTCAGGGCAGGTGTTTCAGGGCATGTAATTCAGGGCATGAGTTTCTGGGCAGATGATTCAGGGCATTAGTTTTAGGGCATGTGGTTCAGGGCATGAGATTCAGTGCATGAGTTTCAGGGCAGGAGTTTCAGGGTATGTGATTTAGGGCATGAGTTTCAGGGCATGAGATTCAGGGCTTGAGTTTCAGGGCATGAGGTTCAGGGCATGAGTTTCAGGGCATGAGATTCAGGGCATGAGTTTCAGTGCAGGAACTTGAGGGCATGAGATTCAGTGCACGAGTTTCAGAGCATGAGATTCAGGGCATGAGATTCAGGGCATGAGTTTCAGTGCAGGAATTTCAGGGCATGAGATTCAGGGCATGAGATTCAGGGCATGAGTTTTAGGAAAGGAGATTCAGGGAATGAGTTTCAGGGCATGCGTTTCAAGGCAGGAGTTTCAGGGTATGTAATTCAGGGCGTGAGTTTCAGGATATGAGATTCATGGCATGAGTTTCAGTGCAGGAGTTTCAGGGCATGAGATTCAGGGCATGAGTTTCAGGGCATGAGATTCAGGACAGGAGTTTCAAGGCATGAAATTCAGGGCTTGAGTTTCACTGCATGAGTTTGAGGGCAGGAGTTTCAGGGCATGAGATTCAGGGCATGAGTTTCAGGGCATGAGATTCAGGGCAGGAATTTCAGGGCATGTAATTCAGGGCATGAGTTTCTGGGCAGATGATTCAGGGCAGGAGTTTTAGGGCATGTGATTCAGGGCATGAGTTTCAGTGCATGAGTTTCAGGGCAGGAGATTCAGGGCTTGAGTTTCAGGGCATGATTTTCAGGGCAGGAGATTCAGGGCAGGTGTTTCAGTGCAGGAGTTTCTGGGCATGAGATTCAGGGCATGAGATTCAGGGCATGAGTTTCAGGATATGAGATTCATGGCATGAGTTTCAGTGCAGGAGATTCAGGGCATGAGATTCAGGGCATGAGTTTCAGAGCAGGAGATTCAGGGCAGGTGTTTCAGTGCAGGAGTTTCAGGGCATGAGATTCAAGGCATGAGATTCAGGGCATGAGTTTCAGGACAGGAGATTCAGGGCATGAGTTTCAGGGCATGAGTTTCAGGGCATGAGATTCAGGGCATGAGATTCAGGGCTTCATTTTCAGGGCAGGAGATTCAGGGAAGGTGTTTCAGTGCAGGAGTTTCAGGGCATGAGTTTCAGGGCAGGAGTTTCAGGGCATGTGATTCAAGGCGTGAGTTTCAGGATATGAGATTCATGGCATGAGTTTCAGTGCAGGTGTTTCAGGGCATGAGATTCAGGGCATGAGTTTCAGTGCATGAGTTTGAGGGCAGGAGTTTCAAGGCATGAGATTCAGGGCATGAGTTTCAGTGCATGAGTTTGAGGGCAGGAGTTTCAGGCCATGAGATTAAGGGCATGAGTTTCAGGGCATGAGATTCAGGGCAGGTGTTTCAGGGCATGTAATTCAGGGCATGAGTTTCTGGGCAGATGATTCAGGGCATGAGTTTTAGGGCATGTGATTCAGGGCATGAGTTTCAGTGCATGAGTTTCAGGGCAGGAGTTTCAGGGTATGTGATGTAGGGCATGATTTTCAGGGCATGAGATTCAGGGCATGAGATTCAGGGCATGAGTTTCAGAGCATGAGATTCAGGGCATGAGATTCAGGGCATGATTTTCAGGGCAGGAGATTCAGGGCAGGTGTTTCAGTGCAGGAGTTTCAGGGCATGAGATTCAGGGCATGAGATTCAGGGCATGAGTTTCAGGACGGGAGATTCAGGGCATGAGTTTCAGGGCATGAGTTTCAGGGCATGAGATTCAGGGCATGAGATTCAGGGCTTCATTTTCAGGGCAGGAGATTCAGGGCAGGTGTTTCAGTGCAGGAGTTTCAGGGCACGAGATTCAGGGCATGAGATTCAGGGCATGAGTTTCAGGGCATGAGTTTCAGGGCAGGAGTTTCAGGGCATGTGATTCAAGGCATGAGTTTCAGTGCATGAGTTTCAGGGCAGGAGTTTCAGGATATGAGATTCATGGCATGAGTTTCAGTGCAGGTGTTTCAGGGCATGAGATTCAGGGCATGAGTTTCAGTGCATGAGTTTGAGGGCAGGAGTTTCAAGGCATGAGATTCAGGGCATGAGTTTCAGTGCATGAGTTTGTGGGCAGGAGTTTCTGGGCATGAGATTCAGGGCATGAGTTTCAGGGCATGAGATTCAGGGCACGGATTTCAGGGCATGTAATTCAGGGCATGAGTTTCTGGGCAGATGATTCAGGGCAGGAGTTTCAGGGTATGTGATTTAGGGCATGAGTTTCAGGGCATGAGATTCAGGGCTTGAGTTTCAGAGCATGAGGTTCAGGGCATGAGTTTCAGGGCATGAGATTCAGAGCTTGAGTTTCAGTGCAAGAACTTGAGGGCATGAGATTCAGTGCACGAGTTTCAGAGCATGAGATTCAGGGCATGAGATTCAGGTCATGATTTTCAAGGCAGGATATTCAGGGCAGGTGTTTCAGTGCAGGAGTTTCAGGGCATGAGATTCAGGACATGAGATTCAGGGCATGAGTTTTAGGACAGGAGATTCAGGGCATGAGTTTCAGGGCATGAGTTTCAGGGCATGAGTTTCAGGGCATGAGATTCAGGGCATGTAATTCAGGGCGTGAGTTTCAGGATATGAGATTCAGTGCATGAGTTTCAGGGCAGGAGTTTCAGGGTATGTGATTTAGGGCATGAGTTTCAGGGCATGAGATTCAGGGCTTGAGTTTCAGGGCATGAGGTTCAGGGCATGAGTTTCAGGGCATGAGATTCAGGGCATGAGTTTCAGTGCAGGAACTTGAGGGCATGAGATTCAGTGCACGAGTTTCAGAGCATGAGATTCAGGGCATGAGATTCAGGGCATGAGTTTCAGTGCAGGAATTTCAGGGCATGAGATTCAGGGCATGAGATTCAGGGCATGAGTTTTAGGAAAGGAGATTCAGGGAATGAGTTTCAGGGCATGCGTTTCAAGGCAGGAGTTTCAGGGTATGTAATTCAGGGCGTGAGTTTCAGGATATGAGATTCATGGCATGAGTTTCAGTGCAGGAGTTTCAGGGCATGAGATTCAGGGCATGAGTTTCAGGGCATGAGATTCAGGACAGGAGTTTCAAGGCATGAAATTCAGGGCTTGAGTTTCACTGCATGAGTTTGAGGGCAGGAGTTTCAGGGCATGAGATTCAGGGCATGAGTTTCAGGGCATGAGATTCAGGGCAGGAATTTCAGGGCATGTAATTCAGGGCATGAGTTTCTGGGCAGATGATTCAGGGCAGGATTTTTAGGGCATGTGATTCAGGGCATGAGTTTCAGTGCATGAGTTTCAGGGCAGGAGATTCAGGGCTTGAGTTTCAGGGCATGATTTTCAGGGCAGGAGATTCAGGGCAGGTGTTTCAGTGCAGGAGTTTCTGGGCATGAGATTCAGGGCATGAGATTCAGGGCATGAGTTTCAGGATATGAGATTCATGGCATGAGTTTCAGTGCAGGAGATTCAGGGCATGAGATTCAGGGCATGAGTTTCAGAGCAGGAGATTCAGGGCAGGTGTTTCAGTGCAGGAGTTTCAGGGCATGAGATTCAAGGCATGAGATTCAGTGCATGAGTTTCAGGACAGGAGATTCAGGGCATGAGTTTCAGGGCATGAGTTTCAGGGCATGAGATTCAGGGCATGAGATTCAGGGCTTCATTTTCAGGGCAGGAGATTCAGGGCAGGTGTTTCAGTGCAGGAGTTTCAGGGCATGAGTTTCAGGGCAGGAGTTTCAGGGCATGTGATTCAAGGCGTGAGTTTCAGGATATGAGATTCATGGCATGAGTTTCAGTGCAGGTGTTTCAGGGCATGAGATTCAGGGCATGAGTTTCAGTGCATGAGTTTGAGGGCAGGAGTTTCAAGGCATGAGATTCAGGGCATGAGTTTCAGTGCATGAGTTTGAGGGCAGGAGTTTCAGGCCATGAGATTAAGGGCATGAGTTTCAGGGCATGAGATTCAGGGCAGGTGTTTCAGGGCATGTAATTCAGGGCATGAGTTTCTGGGCAGATGATTCAGGGCATGAGTTTTAGGGCATGTGATTCAGGGCATGAGTTTCAGTGCATGAGTTTCAGGGCAGGAGTTTCAGGGTATGTGATGTAGGGCATGATTTTCAGGGCATGAGATTCAGGGCATGAGATTCAGGGCATGAGTTTCAGAGCATGAGATTCAGGGCATGAGATTCAGGGCATGATTTTCAGGGCAGGAGATTCAGGGCAGGTGTTTCAGTGCAGGAGTTTCAGGGCATGAGATTCAGGGCATGAGATTCAGGGCATGAGTTTCAGGACGGGAGATTCAGGGCATGAGTTTCAGGGCATGAGTTTCAGGGCATGAGATTCAGGGCATGAGATTCAGGGCTTCATTTTCAGGGCAGGAGATTCAGGGCAGGTGTTTCAGTGCAGGAGTTTCAGGGCACGAGATTCAGGGCATGAGATTCAGGGCATGAGTTTCAGGGCATGAGTTTCAGGGCAGGAGTTTCAGGGCATGTGATTCAAGGCATGAGTTTCAGTGCATGAGTTTCAGGGCAGGAGTTTCAGGATATGAGATTCATGGCATGAGTTTCAGTGCAGGTGTTTCAGGGCATGAGATTCAGGGCATGAGTTTCAGTGCATGAGTTTGAGGGCAGGAGTTTCAAGGCATGAGATTCAGGGCATGAGTTTCAGTGCATGAGTTTGTGGGCAGGAGTTTCTGGGCATGAGATTCAGGGCATGAGTTTCAGGGCATGAGATTCAGGGCAGGTATTTCAGGGCATGTAATTCAGGGCATGAGTTTCTGGGCAGATGATTCAGGGCAGGAGTTTCAGGGTATGTGATTTAGGGCATGAGTTTCAGGGCATGAGATTCAGGGCTTGAGTTTCAGAGCATGAGGTTCAGGGCATGAGTTTCAGGGCATGAGATTCAGAGCTTGAGTTTCAGTGCAAGAACTTGAGGGCATGAGATTCAGTGCACGAGTTTCAGAGCATGAGATTCAGGGCATGAGATTCAGGTCATGATTTTCAAGGCAGGATATTCAGGGCAGGTGTTTCAGTGCAGGAGTTTCAGGGCATGAGATTCAGGACATGAGATTCAGGGCATGAGTTTTAGGACAGGAGATTCAGGGCATGAGTTTCAGGGCATGAGTTTCAGGGCATGAGTTTCAGGGCAGGAGTTTCAGGGCATGTAATTCAGGGCGTGAGTTTCAGGATATGAGATTCATGGCATGAGTTTCAGTGCAGGAGTTTCAGGGCATGAGATTCAGGGCATGAGTTTCAGGGCATGAGATTCAGGGCAGGTATTTCAGGGCATGTAATTCAGGGCATGAGTTTCTGGGCAGATGATTCAGGGCATGAGTTTTAGGGCATGTGATTCAGGGCATGAGTTTTAGTGCATGAGTTTCAGGGCAGGAGTTTCAGGGTATGTGATTTAGGGCATGAGTTTCAGGGCATGAGATTCAGGGCTTGAGTTTCAGGGAATGAGGTTCAGGGCAGGAGTTTTAGGGCATGTGATTCAGGGCATGAGTTTCAGTGCATGAGTTTCAGGGCAGGAGTTTCAGGGTATGTGATTTAGGGCATGAGTTTCAGGGCATGAGTTTCAGTGCATGAGTTTCAGGGCATGAGATTCAGGGTATGATTTTCAGGGCAGGAGATTCAGGGCAGGTGTTTCAGTGCAGGAGTTTCAGGGCATGAGATTCAGAGCATGAGATTCAGGGCATGAGTTTTAGGACAGGAGATTCAGGGCATGAGTTTCAGGGCATGAGTTTCAGGGCATGAGTTTCAGGGCAGGAGTTTCAGGGCATGTAATTCAGGGCGTGAGTTTCAGGATATGAGATTCATGGCATGAGTTTGAGTGCAGGAGTTTCAGGGCATGAGATTCAGGGCATGAGTTTCAGAGCATGAGATTCAGGGCAGGTATTTCAGGGCATGTAATTCAGGGCATGAGTTTCTGGGCAGATGATTCAGGGCAGGAGTTTTAGGGCATGAGATTCAGGGCATGAGATTCAGGGCATGAGTTTCAGGGCATGAGATTCAGGGCAGGTATTTCAGGGCATGTAATTCAGGGCATGGTTTTCTGGGCAGATGATTCAGGGCAGGAATTTTAGGGCATGTGATTCAGGGCATGAGTTTCAGTGCATGAGTTTCAGGGCAGTAGTTTCAGGGTATGTGATTTAGGGCATGAGTTTCAGGGCATGAGATTCAGGGCTTGAGTTTCAGGGCATGAGGTTCAGGGCATGAGTTTCAGGGCATGAGTTTCAGGGCAGGAGTTTTAGGGCATGTGATTCAGGGCATGAGTTTGAGTGCATGATTTTCAGGGCAGGAGTTTCAGGGTATGTGATTTAGGGCATGAGATTCCGGGCATGAGATTCAGGGCTTGAGTTTCAGGGCATGAGGTTCAGGGCATGAGTTTCAGGTCATGAGATTCAGGGCATGAGTTTCAGTGCAGGAACTTGAGGGCATGAGATTCAGGGCATGAGTTTCAGAGCATGAGATTCAGGGCTTGAGATTCAGGGCATGATTTTCAGGGCAGGAGATTCAGGGCAGGTGTTTCAGTGCAGGAGTTTCAGGGCATGAGATTCAGGGCATGAGATTCAGGGCATGAGTTTCAGGACAGGAAATTCAGGGCATGAGTTTCAGGGCATGAGTTTCAGGGCAGGAGTTTCAGGGCATGTGATTCAGGGCGTGAGTTTCAGGATATGAGATTCATGGCATGAGTTTCAGTGCAGGAGTTTCAGGGCATGAGATTCAGGGCTTGAGTTTCAGGGCATGAGGTTCAGGGCATGAGTTTCAGGTCATGAGATTCAGGGCATGAGTTTCAGAGCATGAGATTCAGGGCATGAGATTCAGGGCATGATTTTCAGGGCAGGATATTCAGGGCAGGTGTTTCAGTGCAGGAGTTTCAGGGCATGAGATTCAGGGCATGAGTTTCAGGGCAGGAGTTTAAGGGCATGTGATTCAAGGCGTGAGTTTCAGGATATGAGATTCATGGCATGAGTTTCAGTGCAGGTGTTTCAGGGCATGAGATTCAGGGCATGAGTTTTCAGTGCATGAGTTTGAGGGCAGGAGTTTTCAAGGCATGAGATTCAGGGCATGAGTTTTCAGAGCATGAGATTCAGGGGCCTGAGATTCAGGGCATGATTTTTCAGGGCAGGAGATTCAGGGCAGGTGTTTTCAGTGCAGGAGTTTTCAGGGCATGAGATTCAGGGCATGAGATTTCAGGGCATGAGTTTCAGGGACAGGAGATTCAGGGCATGAGTTTTCAGGGGCATGAGTTTTCAGGGCATGAGATTCAGGGGCATGAGATTCAGGGCTTTCATTTTTCAGGGCAGGAGATTCAGGGCAGGTGTTTTCAGTGCAGGAGTTTTCAGGGCACGAGATTCAGGGCATGAGATTCAGGGCATGAGTTTCAGGGCATAAGTTTTCAGGGCATGAGTTTTCAGGGCAGGAGTTTTCAGGGCATGTGATTCAAGGCGTGAGTTTTCAGGATATGAGATTCATGGCATGAGTTTTCAGTGCAGGTGTTTCAGGGGCAAGAGATTCAGGGCATGAGTTTCAGTGCAGGAGTTTTCAGGGCATGACATTCAGGGCATGAGTTTTCAGGGCATGAGATTCAGGGGCAGGTATTTTCAGGGCATGTAATTCAGGGCATGAGTTTTCTGGGCAGATGATTCAGGGCATTAGTTTTAGGGGCATGTGGTTCAGGGGCATGAGATTCAGTGCATGAGTTTCAGGGCAGGAGTTTCAGGGTATGTGATTTTAGGGCATGAGTTTTCAGGGCATGAGATTCAGGGCTTGAGTTTCAGGGCATGAGGTTCAGGGCATGAGTTTTCAGGGCATGAGATTTCAGGGCATGAGTTTTCAGTGCAGGAAACTTGAGGGCATGAGATTCAGTGCACGAGTTTCAGAGCATGAGATTTCAGGGCATGAGATTCAGGGCATGAGTTTTCAGTGCAGGAATTTCAGGGCATGAGATTTCAGGGCATGAGATTCAGGGCATGAGTTTTTAGGAAAGGAGATTCAGGGAATGAGTTTCAGGGCATGCGTTTCAAGGCAGGAGTTTTCAGGGTATGTAATTCAGGGCGTGAGTTTCAGGATATGAGATTCATGGCATGAGTTTCAGTGCAGGAGTTTTCAGGGCATGAGATTCAGGGCATGAGTTTTCAGGGCATGAGATTCAGGGACAGGAGTTTCAAGGCATGAAAATTCAGGGCTTGAGTTTTCACTGCATGAGTTTTGAGGGCAGGAGTTTTCAGGGCATGAGATTCAGGGCATGAGTTTCAGGGCATGAGATTTCAGGGCAGGAATTTTCAGGGCATGTAATTCAGGGCATGAGTTTCTGGGGCAGATGATTCAGGGCAGGAGTTTTTAGGGCATGTGATTCAGGGCATGAGTTTTCAGTGCATGAGTTTCAGGGCAGGGGATTCAGGGCTTGAGTTTCAGGGCATGATTTTTCAGGGCAGGGAGATTCAGGGCAGGTGTTTCAGTGCAGGAGTTTCTGGGCATGAGATTCAGGGCATGAGATTTCAGGGCATGAGTTTTCAGGATATGAGATTCATGGCATGAGTTTCAGTGCAGGGAGATTCAGGGCATGAGATTTCAGGGCATGAGTTTTCAGAGCAGGAGATTCAGGGCAGGTGTTTTTCAGTGCAGGAGTTTCAGGGCATGAGATTTCAAGGCATGAGATTCAGGGCATGAGTTTTCAGGACAGGAGATTCAGGGCATGAGTTTTCAGGGCATGAGTTTTCAGGGCATGAGATTCAGGGCATGAGATTCAGGGCTTCATTTTTCAGGGCAGGAGATTCAGGGGAAGGTGTTTTCAGTGCAGGGAGTTTTCAGGGCATGAGTTTTCAGGGCAGGAGTTTTCAGGGCATGTGATTCAAGGCGGTGAGTTTTCAGGATATGAGATTCATGGCATGAGTTTTCAGTGCAGGTGTTTTCAGGGCATGAGATTCAGGGCATGAGTTTTCAGTGCATGAGTTTTGAGGGCAGGAGTTTCAAGGCATGAGATTCAGGGCATGAGTTTCAGTGCATGAGTTTGAGGGCAGGAGTTTTCAGGCCATGAGATTAAGGGCATGAGTTTCAGGGCATGAGATTCAGGGGCAGGTGTTTCAGGGCATGTAAATTCAGGGCATGAGTTTTCTGGGCAGATGATTCAGGGCATTAGTTTTTAGGGCATGTGGTTTCAGGGCATGAGATTCAGTGCATGAGTTTTCAGGGCAGGAGTTTCAGGGTATGTGATTTAGGGCATGAGTTTCAGGGCATGAGATTCAGGGCTTGAGTTTTCAGGGCATGAGGTTTCAGGGCATGAGTTTTCAGGGCATGAGATTCAGGGGCATGAGTTTTCAGTGCAGGAACTTGAGGGGCATGAGATTCAGTGCACGAGTTTCAGAGCATGAGATTCAGGGGCATGAGATTCAGGGCATGAGTTTTCAGTGCAGGAATTTTCAGGGCATGAGATTCAGGGCATGAGATTCAGGGCATGAGTTTTAGGAAAGGAGATTCAGGGAATGAGTTTCAGGGGCATGCGTTTCAAGGCAGGAGTTTCAGGGTATGTAATTCAGGGCGTGAGTTTCAGGATATGAGATTCATGGCATGAGTTTCAGTGCAGGAGTTTCAGGGCATGAGATTTCAGGGCATGAGTTTCAGGGCATGAGATTCAGGACAGGAGTTTCAAGGCATGAAATTCAGGGCTTGAGTTTCACTGCATGAGTTTGAGGGCAGGAGTTTTCAGGGCATGAGATTCAGGGCATGAGTTTTCAGGGCATGAGATTCAGGGCAGGAATTTCAGGGCATGTAATTCAGGGCATGAGTTTTCTGGGCAGATGATTCAGGGCAGGAGTTTTTTAGGGCATGTGATTCAGGGCATGAGTTTTCAGTGCATGAGTTTTCAGGGCAGGAGATTCAGGGCTTGAGTTTTCAGGGCATGATTTTTCAGGGCAGGAGATTCAGGGCAGGTGTTTTCAGTGCAGGAGTTTCTGGGCATGAGATTCAGGGCATGAGATTCAGGGCATGAGTTTTCAGGATATGAGATTCATGGCATGAGTTTTCAGTGCAGGAGATTCAGGGCATGAGATTCAGGGCATGAGTTTTCAGAGCAGGAGATTCAGGGGCAGGTGTTTCAGTGCAGGAGTTTCAGGGCATGAGATTCAAGGCATGAGATTCAGGGCATGAGTTTCAGGACAGGAGATTCAGGGCATGAGTTTTCAGGGCATGAGTTTTCAGGGCATGAGATTCAGGGGCATGAGATTCAGGGCTTCATTTTCAGGGCAGGAGATTCAGGGAAGGTGTTTCAGTGCAGGAGTTTCAGGGCATGAGTTTCAGGGCAGGAGTTTTCAGGGCATGTGATTCAAGGGCGTGAGTTTTCAGGATATGAGATTCATGGCATGAGTTTTCAGTGCAGGTGTTTCAGGGCATGAGATTTCAGGGCATGAGTTTTCAGTGCATGAGTTTGAGGGCAGGAGTTTCAAGGCATGAGATTCAGGGCATGAGTTTCAGTGCATGAGTTTTGAGGGCAGGAGTTTTCAGGGCCATGAGATTAAGGGGCATGAGTTTTCAGGGCATGAGATTTCAGGGCAGGTGTTTCAGGGCATGTAATTCAGGGCATGAGTTTTCTGGGCAGATGATTCAGGGCATGAGTTTTTAGGGCATGTGATTCAGGGCATGAGTTTTCAGTGCATGAGTTTTCAGGGCAGGAGTTTTCAGGGTATGTGATGTAGGGCATGATTTTTCAGGGCATGAGATTCAGGGCATGAGATTCAGGGCATGAGTTTTCAGAGCATGAGATTCAGGGCATGAGATTCAGGGCATGATTTTTCAGGGCAGGAGATTCAGGGCAGGTGTTTTCAGTGCAGGAGTTTTCAGGGCATGAGATTCAGGGGCATGAGATTCAGGGCATGAGTTTCAGGACGGGAGATTCAGGGCATGAGTTTCAGGGCATGAGTTTCAGGGCATGAGATTCAGGGCATGAGATTCAGGGCTTCATTTTCAGGGCAGGAGATTCAGGGCAGGTGTTTCAGTGCAGGAGTTTCAGGGCACGAGATTCAGGGCATGAGATTCAGGGGCATGAGTTTTCAGGGGCATGAGTTTTCAGGGCAGGAGTTTTCAGGGCAGGAGTTTTCAGGGCATGTGATTCAAGGCGTGAGTTTCAGGATATGAGATTCATGGCATGAGTTTTCAGTGCAGGTGTTTTCAGGGCAAGAGATTCAGGGCATGAGTTTCAGTGCAGGAGTTTTCAGGGCATGAGATTCAGGGCATGAGTTTCAGGGGCATGAGGTTCAGGGCATGAGTTTCAGGTCATGAGATTCAGGGCATGAGTTTTCAGTGCAGGAACTTGAGGGCATGAGATTCAGGGCATGAGTTTCAGAGCATGAGATTCAGGGCTTGAGATTCAGGGCATGATTTTTCAGGGCAGGAGATTCAGGGCAGGTGTTTTCAGTGCAGGAGTTTCAGGGCATGAGATTTCAGGGCATGAGATTCAGGGCATGAGTTTTCAGGACAGGAAATTCAGGGCATGAGTTTTCAGGGCATGAGTTTCAGGGGCAGGGAGTTTCAGGGCATGTGATTTCAGGGGCGTGAGTTTCAGGATATGAGATTCATGGCATGAGTTTCAGTGCAGGAGTTTCAGGGCATGAGATTCAGGGCTTGAGTTTTCAGGGCATGAGGTTCAGGGCATGAGTTTCAGGTCATGAGATTTCAGGGCATGAGTTTTCAGAGCATGAGATTCAGGGCATGAGATTCAGGGCATGATTTTCAGGGCAGGATATTCAGGGCAGGTGTTTTCAGTGCAGGAGTTTCAGGGCATGAGATTCAGGGGCATGAGTTTTCAGGGCAGGAGTTTAAGGGCATGTGATTCAAGGCGTGAGTTTCAGGATATGAGATTCATGGCATGAGTTTCAGTGCAGGTGTTTCAGGGCATGAGATTCAGGGCATGAGTTTCAGTGCATGAGTTTTGAGGGGCAGGAGTTTCAAGGCATGAGATTCAGGGCATGAGTTTCAGAGCATGAGATTCAGGGCCTGAGATTCAGGGCATGATTTTTCAGGGCAGGAGATTCAGGGCAGGTGTTTTCAGTGCAGGAGTTTTCAGGGCATCAGATTCAGGGCATGAGATTCAGGGCATGAGTTTCAGGACAGGAGATTCAGGGCATGAGTTTCAGGGCATGAGTTTCAGGGCATGAGATTCAGGGCATGAGATTCAGGGGCTTCATTTTCAGGGCAGGAGATTCAGGGCAGGTGTTTTCAGTGCAGGAGTTTTCAGGGCACGAGATTCAGGGCATGAGATTCAGGGCATGAGTTTTCAGGGCATAAGTTTCAGGGCATGAGTTTTCAGGGGCAGGAGTTTTCAGGGCATGTGATTCAAGGCGTGAGTTTCAGGATATGAGATTCATGGCATGAGTTTCAGTGCAGGTGTTTTCAGGGCAAGAGATTCAGGGCATGAGTTTCAGTGCAGGAGTTTCAGGGCATGACATTCAGGGGCATGAGTTTTCAGGGCATGAGATTCAGGGCAGGTATTTCAGGGCATGTAATTCAGGGCATGAGTTTTCTGGGCAGATGATTCAGGGCATTAGTTTTTAGGGCATGTGGTTTCAGGGCATGAGATTCAGTGCATGAGTTTTCAGGGCAGGAGTTTCAGGGTATGTGATTTAGGGCATGAGTTTTCAGGGCATGAGATTTCAGGGCTTGAGTTTTCAGGGCATGAGGTTCAGGGCATGAGTTTTCAGGGCATGAGATTCAGGGCATGAGTTTTCAGTGCAGGAAACTTGAGGGCATGAGATTCAGTGCACGAGTTTCAGAGCATGAGATTCAGGGCATGAGATTCAGGGCATGAGTTTCAGTGCAGGAATTTCAGGGCATGAGATTCAGGGCATGAGATTCAGGGCATGAGTTTTAGGAAAGGAGATTCAGGGAATGAGTTTTCAGGGCATGCGTTTTCAAGGCAGGAGTTTTCAGGGTATGTAATTCAGGGGCGTGAGTTTCAGGATATGAGATTCATGGCATGAGTTTCAGTGCAGGAGTTTCAGGGCTTGAGATTCAGGGCATGAGTTTTCAGGGCATGAGATTCAGGACAGGAGTTTCAAGGCATGAAATTCAGGGCTTGAGTTTTCACTGCATGAGTTTGAGGGCAGGAGTTTCAGGGCATGAGGATTCAGGGCATGAGTTTTCAGGGCATGAGATTCAGGGCAGGAATTTCAGGGCATGTAATTCAGGGCATGAGTTTTCTGGGCAGATGATTCAGGGCAGGAGTTTTTAGGGGCATGTGATTCAGGGCATGAGTTTTCAGTGCATGAGTTTTCAGGGCAGGGGATTCAGGGCTTGAGTTTTCAGGGCATGATTTTCAGGGCAGGAGATTCAGGGGCAGGTGTTTCAGTGCAGGAGTTTCTGGGCATGAGATTCAGGGCATGAGATTCAGGGCATGAGTTTTCAGGATATGAGATTCATGGCATGAGTTTCAGTGCAGGAGATTCAGGGCATGAGATTCAGGGCATGAGTTTCAGAGCAGGAGATTCAGGGGCAGGTGTTTCAGTGCAGGAGTTTTCAGGGCATGAGATTCAAGGCATGAGATTCAGGGCATGAGTTTTCAGGACAGGAGATTCAGGGCATGAGTTTTCAGGGCATGAGTTTTCAGGGCATGAGATTCAGGGCATGAGATTCAGGGCTTCATTTTTCAGGGCAGGAGATTCAGGGAAGGTGTTTTCAGTGCAGGAGTTTCAGGGCATGAGTTTTCAGGGCAGGAGTTTTCAGGGCATGTGATTCAAGGCGTGAGTTTCAGGATATGAGATTCATGGCATGAGTTTTCAGTGCAGGTGTTTTCAGGGGCATGAGATTCAGGGCATGAGTTTT